>NW_022989828.1:527500-695363 GCF_902827175.1 Gymnodraco acuticeps | reverse complement strand
AGAGAGAGAGAGAGAGAATAGAGAGAGAGAGAGAGAGAGAGAGAGAGAGAGAGAGAGAGAGAGAGAGAGAGAGAGAGAGAAGGAGTCAGGGAGGAACTGCAGGTACAGTCACACAAAAGAATGCAGGCTTAATAACCCCATCTATCTATCTATCCATATTATCTATAACAATAGTCTTCATGTATAGACAATAGGCATACTTTTTAAACAACATACATCTATTGCAGTTATGATGTCATAATAACATACAATTGTATAAAACACAATTTGCTTACATCTTTGTTCTGTTTTGAGAATCAAACAAAACAGATTTAAATAAAAAAATAATGCAAACAAACAAGTGAAATGAACTAAATGTCTGAATTGCTTTGAATTCACTGGCAGGAGCGACAAGAGAGGAGGAGCAAAAAGTGAACAACGAGGAGAGATTGAACAAAGAGAAAGAGTGGAGGACAGAGAGAGTAATGAACAGGAAGAAGACAGAGACTAAAGAAGATGGAAGAGAGGGTGCAGGTTATGGAAAGGAGAGAGACATGGAAATGGAGACGGAGGGAAGTAGCACAGGAGACACAAGGGGACAAGAGAGACCAAATACCAACACTAGAGTAGACCAGGCCGGAAGAGAGGTGAGAGAGATGATAACGGTCAAAGAGAGACAATTCTACATGAATTTGATCCAGCCAAGTATAAAAACAAAGCACTAACTGATGAAGGAAAGTACTGCCTTCTCAAAAAGAAGTGGTTCAAACATGAACATAATTACCCCAAAACAAAGTTTGGTGAAAAGCAATTACGCTATAACATGAAGTGGGAGGAGAAATATCCTTGGCTAAGATATTCTGTTTCAGAAGATTCCACCTATTGTTCCATTTGTATGTCATTTAGTAAAAAACTAAAAAACACAATCTTCATAAATGACGGATTTCGAGACTGGAAAAATGCCATTGGAGAGAAGCGAGGCATCATTTCTAACCACAGCTGTAGTCCAGCACACCTACATGCCTCGGAGCTGGCTGAACACGTTCTGTCAGTAGCCCAAGGGCAACAGAAAAGCATTAATTCTGTTCTGAGTGGTGCATATGCAGAGAAGGTTGGAATGAATCGCAAAGCTCGACTTTCCATTATTGATGTTGTCATTAATCTGTCAAAGAGGAACATAGCACTGCGTGGCAACTGGACAGGAGAAAGTGAAGATGGCAACTTTAATCATTTCCTCACCTGGAAGTCTGCACTTGATCCCACACTGAAACATCACCTGGAGACAGCAGCAGTCTAGGGATTCAGAATGAATTAATTGCATGTTGTGAATCTGAGATTCGGGAGGACATAGTAAAAGAAATTCAAAAAGCCAGGTTTTTCAGTCCTTGCAGATGAATCAATGGATGTGAGCGGGATAGGCAAGGCAAGTTTATTTATATAGCTCCTTTCAACACAAGGCAATTCAAAGTGCTTTACAAAAAATGAAAGACATTAAGAAAATGGCATTTAAAATCAGTCATTAAAAAGAAAAGCTAATAAAAGAAACATTAAAAGAAAAAAAACATGGATAAAAGTTACAGTGCAGTCTAAGATATTAATAGTTCAATTAAAAGCAGCGACAAAAAGAAAAGTCTTCAGCCTGGATTTAAAAGTAGTCAGAGTTGCAGCGGACCTGCAGGTTTCTGGGAGTTTGTTCCAGATATTTGGAGCATAATAACTGAACGCTGCTTCTCCATGTTTAGTTCTGACTCTGGGGACAGAAAGCTGACCAGTCCCTGAAGACCTGAGAGATCTGGATGGTTCATCATTTAGCAGGAGGTCAGAAATGTATTTAACTTATTTTGTTGTTTTTCATTATCTGAACAAGTGGTAGCATGTAGACGTTAAAGAGAAGAGGCCCCAAGATGGAGCCTTGAGGTACCTCACATGTCATATTTGTCAACTCAGATGTGTATTTAACTATTTAACAAAGTTGTTTCTGTCCTTTAAGTAGGATTCAAACCAATATAGAACTGTTTCCGAAAGTCCCACCCAGTTCTCCAGTCGGTCTAGTAATATGCTGTGGTCAACAGTGTCAAACGCAGCACTGAGATCTAATAATACTAATACTGAAGTTCTGCCACTATCTGTGTTTAAGTGGATGTCATTAAAGACCTTTACAAGAGCAGTCTCAGTGCTGTGGTTTGGACGAAAGCCTGACTGGAACACATCCAAACAGCTATTTAAATGCAAGAAATAATCAGCAGAAATAACTTGCTAACGTTAGGCTATAAACAAACTACACGAAGGTCACATGACTTCACTAAGCTAAAAGCGGCTAACTTTACGCGTAACAACGCTTGGTAGTCTCACTGCATATCTTATTTCAGGCATATACCGAAACACGGGAAGCGAATGTGGTCAAATGCTAACTCATTTCCAGGTTTTAGGACATTCCAGCACAACTCTATAAGCATAGCTAAAAGTGATTTTATTTTTGTGTGCTGGACTCTTTAGTTGCTATCTTAATCTACTCCTCAACCAACCCTTTTTATTTTGTTCAGCTCTGTCCCCCTGCTGTAACATTGTCAAACGCTGTGGGATGAATAAAGACTTTCTGATCCTGGTTTCTGATCATGGAATTGTAGTAGCAAGCTTTCCTGCTGAGGTTGATCATAAGTCAATATCGAATTATCTTTGTACCAATACTGTCTGAGAATATTGCTGTGCAGTTTGAATATTTGATTTACTACACTTGTCGTACACTAAGACGTGTCGTGTGTTGTTGTCTCAAATCCCACCCTGCTGCTATGCCCTATGGAAGGGACGATCGATGCTGTGAGCTCTTACTTATATTTCAAGAAAATATTGGCATACAAATATAATCACTTCTCTAAAAGGTAACTCATTTTAAATATAGTTAGATATATTAAAGGTAATTTACAATAATAATAATAATACAAATAATATTAATATTAGTAATAAGCTTTATATTTGTATAGCACCTATTACAAGAATTGTAGCCAAACTGGCTTCACAGCAGTTCAATAGACAGATTAGTATAACATGACAGGATGAAAGCAATGTAGAGGAGCAGCTACATTTCAACACATATATCCACAAAGGTTAATACATGAAGACTTGTGACTCGGACTTGACTTGGACTCTTCTTGGGTGACTTGGACTTGACTTGGACTCTTCTTAGGTGACTTGGACTCGGACTCGAACACAGGTAATGATGACTCGGACTCGACTCGGACACTCCTTGGGTGACTCGGACTTGGACTCGAACACAGGTAATGATGACTCGGACTCGACTCGGACACTCCTTGGGTGACTCGGACTTTGACTCGACTACGACTCTCCCTAGGTGACTTGGACTCAGACTCGAAGAGTGGTGACTCGAGAGTGACTTGGACTTGTTAATTGGTGACTTGACTACAACACTGGTAGAATACGACAGTTTAATGGTGGAGGTATACACACATATTGATAGATGTCTTGTAATGCACTGTTGAGGAACCTGCGACCCAAGTTTTTCATCATTGCATAACTACACCGTAGTTGTGTATATTGTTAACTGTGATCGTTATTCTCGCGTCCAGGAAAGAGAAGCTTAAAAAGGAGACTAAATGGAGTCTCTGAGATGTTTTCAAATGTGGTACTTTAATTAATAAAAAGCGTGGTAAAATCACAAACAGGATATTGTTCGACAGAAAAGCAGCTGTCTCTGGCTCTCGCTAGCAGAGAAAAGAGGCCGACCCCTCAGGTCTCGTTGTTTATATATCCTCTACTGGCTCCTCCCTGCGGGCCGGCTCTCCACGTATTTAATGTTCGTTGTTACGCATATCAGAGGATACAGACATTGTACATTCAATATATATCTAAACACGCCCTTTCTCCTCCTTAACTCTTTCATGACTTTTCATTTAACACATTCTAAACGCTGTCATCAATACTTCAAAAATACAGGAAATACGTCACAGCAGTTTGGTTCCGGTCGTTCCGAATGTTGTCGCATGCTACCCACATCTGTAAACAATAACGTGCTCAAATAAACTACCTTCATTTAATATTCAACAATAATAATATCTCGACTTCTATAGTTGTAGTGTTGAAATCAGTAGGTTTCGGTGTGCAACATCATATCATCTCGCTGCTAAATTCACCTCTATAGTAAATGGTATATTAGCCTCATGCTAAATGCTAACCGGAGATGACGGATTTTCAGAGTAAAGCTTAACAACTGGTTGTGCACAAGAACTTCTAGTTTTTCAGTATAAAACAGCATTTAAACTGAAGGTATGTTTAAGGTACATTATGCTATCAAAACATTGATTTTAATTTCTAACAATATGATATGTCAATAAACCTTAGAAAATCTTGAAATCTTGAAAGGGATGTGGAAAATAGCCATTATATACAGTTTTTAATGAGCGATTAGAGAATAACGAGTAATGAATAGGCTTTATAGGTATCTGCAGATACATTTGTAGTCTTCTCAAGCCCTCAGGATTATCAAAGACCCCCATCACCCAGCCACAAACTGTTCCGTCTGCTGCCGTCTGGCAGGCGGTACCGCAGCATCCGGACTAAAACCATGCAAAACATTCAGGAGAGGGAGAGAGAGGCTCCGATAATTATTCCCGTGTTATTATCCAACGTTATTGTAAACTTCTGAATAATGTCTAGTCTGTCAAAGGGAGAATCTAGTCATGTTTACTAGTGTGATTACTGAATTTATAACAATAACGCGTTATATTACTACGTTACCGAAACATGTAATGTGATTACAGTAACACGTTACACCCAACACTGGTTATACAGTAAGCCTATACTTCCCATAATAACTATATACTTGATAAAACAAATACATAATTGATGCGATTGTGAACACAAGTATTAATGTTACACATAACTATATATTGCGAATGTATGTTGCGGGCCCTAGTGTTGAATTCAGAGGTGGGAAGTATTGGAGCACTTAATTACTATACTTTAGTACATTTGTCTGGTATCAGCACTTTACTCCACTACTTATTTTTATGACAACATTTTACTTTTACTTCTTACATTTTGAACCCAAATACCTGTACTTTCTACTTCTTACATGTTGAACTCAAATACCTGTACTTTCTACTTCTTACATGTTGAACTCAAATACCTGTACTTTCTACTTCTTACATGTTGAACTCAAATACCTGTACTTTCTACTTCTTACATTTTGAACACAAATACCTGTACTTTCTACTTCTTACATGTTGAACACAAATACCTGTACTTTCTACTTCTTACATGTTGAACACAAATACCTGTACTTTCTACTTCTTACATGTTGAACTCAAATACCTGTACTTTCTACTTCTTACATGTTGAACACAAATACCTGTACTTTCTACTTCTTACATGTTGAACACAAATACCTGTACTTTCTACTTCTTACATGTTGAACACAAATACCTGTACTTTCTACTTCTCACATGTTGAACACAAATACCTGTACTTTCTACTTCTGACATGTTGAACACAGATACCTGTACTTTCTACGTCTTACATGTTGAACCCAAATACCTGTACTTTCTACTTCTTACATGTTGAACACAAATACCTGTACTTTCTACTTCTTACATGTTGAACCCAAATACCTGTACTTTCTACTTCTTACATGTTGAACCCAAATACCTGTACTTTCTACTTCTTACATGTTGAACCCAAATACCTGTACTTTCTACTTCTTACATGTTGAACCCAAATACCTGTACTTTCTACTTCTTGCATGTTGAACCCAAATACCTGTACTTTCTACTTCTTACATGTTGAACTGAAATACCTGTACTTTCTACTTCTTACATGTTGAACACAAATACCTGTACTTTCTACTTCTTACATGTTGAACCCAAATACCTGTACTTTCTACTTCTTACATGTTGAACCCAAATACCTGTACTTTCTACTTCTTACATGTTGAACCCAAATACCTGTACTTTCTACTTCTTACATGTTGAACCCAAATACCTGTACTTTCTACTTCTTGCATGTTGAACACAAATACCTGTACTTTCTACTTCTTACATGTTGAACCCAAATACCTGTACTTTCTACTTCTTACATGTTGAACACAAATACCTGTACTTTCTACTTCTTACATGTTGAACTAAAATACCT
The DNA here is from genome assembly GCF_902827175.1 of Gymnodraco acuticeps. NCBI lineage: Eukaryota > Metazoa > Chordata > Actinopteri > Perciformes > Bathydraconidae > Gymnodraco > Gymnodraco acuticeps. The sequence continues at coordinate 689,240 of NW_022989828.1, read as the reverse complement.
GTACTTTCTACTTCTTACATGTTGAACTCAAATACCTGTACTTTCTACTTCTCTCATTTTCCAAACAGCTGGTTCCTTTAGTCTGAATGTGTGTTTGGTGCGTGATCATTATTCTTTAGAGTCATTGCGTGCCTATTGATTTGAACACGATCCGTGTATCCATCATTTCCTGGTCTTCTCTAAAGAAGAGGGACCAATGGAAACGTTGTCATGTTGCCGTTGTTCAGCATGGAAACATTCATTAGCTAACAATGACATTATTGTTCTATTAATATAAAGGGAGGTCAGGTACTCTTTAAAACAGCTGCTCGTTATGGGTACTTTTTACTGAAGTACACTTCAAAGCCCCTTTACTTTCACTTGAGTAAAGAAGTTTAGTCAGTACTTCTACCAGAGTATTTTAGAGGGATGTGTTAAAGGAGATGTGTACTTTTGCTATATCTTGTTGCATTACATTTTCTCTGTACCTCTAGATCGGCCATGCTGCTGGGGGTCCTGTAGAGTCTAATACAAAAATACTTTATTATCACATGTCATATGTGATAATGAAACAAACATATTGACTTTATTCACTAGATTGAAATACAAGCAACCTGGCGAACATCGTAAAAGGGAAAAACGTGGCTCTGGTGTCAGCTCACCTCTTCCTCCATTACCCTACTTAATGTGGGCCGTTTTCTGGCTGTAAGGCTTGTAATTAACAAGATATCCATTGTGTCTGCAAAATGATCCCATTTGTGGTGATCAATACCCCTGGACCTGTTCTTAATTCACTCTGTCAAGTAAGACAACAAAACTCCTGCTCAATGCTTCAGAGCTGCTAACCTGTGTTTCTGAGTTCTCCGTCACATCCTTTGGCAGGTGGAAGTGACGGACATGATGTAAACTGACATTGCACATGCATTTCCAGGAATAGCATTATGAAAAATGCTCTGTGTTTAAATGTGTCATGTAAGTGCAGCCTGAGCTACAGACCAACACCTCATGCTTCAGAGACTTCCAAACAGCTGAGAGGCATTGTTAGGCATAATGACACAGTGTCACACGCCTTGTTAGTTGTTCTAAATCACTGTAATGTGCAGCCTTACATAACCTTCAAGCAGAAGAGCACATGTGGTATTTACATTTTAACAAAGGAAATTATATCAAATATATAAAAAAAAGGAAATGCTTATATCAGTTGATTGCATGTCAAAATGAAGAGTGATCAAATTGTAAGTTTCACTTGTCATAATATGTATATACAATGTATACATTTACATGTTAATGTTTATTTCAAGCAGCACAGGGAAAATGTATATTTTATTTGTTATTATTCCTCTTATCATGGAATTAAGTTTTATATTCATTTGTTTTTTTACTATTGTTTCGATTTAATGTGTAAATGAAATATACAGTGTATGCCTAGATACAATTAAATACTAATTAACTAAAGTTATTTCCCACTTTGTTATTTTGTAAAAACATAAGGAGAATTAAGGAACAGTTTGGTAAATGATTACATGTATTTTCTTTATGCAATAGAGAGATATTCAGTCACACATATACATTTGAATGTTGATTAACTTGAAGCTTACACTGTGCAGCTGCATTATGAGCTACACTGACTTGTTACCTGAAGAAAGTAACCTAATCTGAGTATCATAATATAAAAGTAAGGTAACCTGATTACTTTCTGTACTTTTGGATTATCGTTGTATCGAACGCAATGCAAATAAATAAAAGGGAAAAGCGATATCAATAAGATGGTATTATGTAAGACAACAGTTCTGTCACCTTAGAAAAGAAGACACCAACATATTTAGAATCAAAATGATTTTATTTAAAGGGAACTCTGCCTCTAAGCATATTCAGGCAGTAGCCTATACACCAACAATGAAACACATACTACAGTTTGAAAAAGCAGAAATAAAATCTGAGCTGACGGAAACATCTCTGTTTGAGTTTACAGTTAAACTCACACACTATGTTATGAACATATAGGTTCACCTGCTGAATTGATAATGAACCAAAGAGAGAGGAAACCATGAAGCAGATTCAGGCAGTAGGCGTATAGACTCACTCTGAAAGCGTTATCCTACAGTTCAGCTGACAGAGAAGAGAGAACATCTGATCCTTTACAACAAACACAATATGCTCTTTCTAGGTTTCACTAACACTGTAATCCGGCTAGTAATCAGTAATAGTAATAGTAATTCCCAGTAGTAATACCCAAGGGCGGGGGGCTCAGTGGTCTGTGCATCTGATCATCAGATCAAGGGGGGTGCTGGGGAACTCCAGTTCGAAACCCGCTCCTGCCGCCACTGCGTCAGGCCGTTGTGTCCTTGGGCAAGACACTTCCCCCGGATTTGCTCCTGTGGGTAATGTCCACAGTACATGTATGATACTAATGTGTACTTGTAAAAGCGCCTTGATGACCTCGAGGCGTGAAGATGGACGGTGTGGCGCAGTGCGCTGTGCAATGATCATCAGATCAAGGGGTGAAACCCGCCGCTGCTGTGTCTGTAAAGCCGTTGTGTCCTTGGGCAAGACACTTCACCTGTGGGTATTGCCCCATGACCATTGTATGATATGTATGATATGTGTAATGTGTATTTTGTAAAAGCGCTATAATAAATGTAAGGAATTATTATTATTATTAATTCCCATTGTTTGAAAATGTAACAGTAATCAGAACAGCCCGTTTGTATTGTACGTTTTTTTGTATCCTGATTTCGAAATCCCGTTATCTGTTACTCCCTAATGAGTAAGGCGGTCATTAAGCCAGACCGCCATTAATGAAAAAAGAACACCGGCCAGGTGTTTCCCCTTACGGCCAAATACTAAATAAACCAATGACTTGACTGACAATATTGATAATAAGAATGTATTGATTGATTGATCCTTTTGCTCCAGCAAAGAAAACATTGCCCCTGTGTTTTCTGATGGATGAAATCTAATGTTTGTTGTCCACAGCTGACGCTTAATCAACAGGACTTCTTTCTGCGGATGAGTATGACTGCACATAGTCCTTAGCAACGTTGTGTTAGCTAGTATTAACAACCTCTGAAAATCACCAATCAGAATCGAGTATTCAACGAAGTAATCATGTTTAAAAGTATGGTGTAGGGTTGGGAGTGCTTATCTATATACAGACGGAGGGCATTATTATTTGCTGTTGGCATAATAAACAATGACATCTAAAGTTTAAAGCAGTGAGTGAAGAGTCACAACACTGATATCCATGATGTGAACACAGAGTGACAGAGCTACTGATGCCTGGCTTCATAAACTCTCTTCTTCTTCCTCTGTCTTTACAATATCTTGTATCTCCCTCCCTCTCTCCCTGCCTCAGTGTCTTTTGATATGCTAAGCAGCTCCCTATTTATAAATCATTGTGAGAGAAAACATAGCAGGGGACAAATACCAAATGCCCCATGTCTGCAGAGTTTGAGTGAGGAGAGATGGGGATTGTCTGCACGGTGGCTTTCCTACGAGGCATGTCACCCAGGTCGAATAGATGTACATACCATTATCTTTCCCCAGTCCATGGCGATAATGATATAAGACAGGGTGAGGGAAAAGAAAGGAGCCATTGTGCAGCGAGGCTGTGAGCCAGGAAGCGTGGCTCGTAGGCTGAGAGCCAATTTACTGATTCTCTGACGCACTAGAGTGTACACTGGGGAGCCAGTTCACTGCTGCTGAGGCATATGGTGGCCTAAGCACTCGGAAATAGTGATAATATTTGTAATAGTTTCATTCAACATAAACATTGTATCATCAATTAACTGGAAGTGGAACAGTTCTTGACTTGCGTTACGTTGTGTTATCTGGTGCAAGTGGCAGCACTAATATATGCCATTGTCCCACAACGAGGCTGGCCATTTCAAAAACTGCCAAACAAATAGAAATCTAAACATTTAATGAATATACAATTTCAACAACAAGCCACCGTATTTCAAAAACACCAAATGGTCGGGCAGATTTGCGTCATGTCTCGAGTGCCCGAGATCAATTTTGAATAACCAGGAGAAAGATTGTCTCACTATTTAATTTATGTTTTGACCTTAAATTATACACTTTTGTTGTATTTTGTCTGCATTTGCTATTGTCCACCTGTTTTAACTAAATCTGCTAGCATCAAAACAGGAAGGGAGGGGTAAAGTAGCAAGACTCTTGCTTAATTTGATTGGCTGAGCCAAGACATTGACAATGTTGCGAATCCGCGTCCAGCACTGAAAAGTTACAAATATTTGTATTTTGTAAAGTGCAAAGTGGTGAATTTGATATTTTCCAATACATTTGAAAGATACTACCAAGACATCTCCGATGCTGCCCCAAATCCTGTAAAAAGATAGATGAATGTAATAAAAGCTAGCTAAAGTTACAAAGGGAAATCAATAAAAAAATCGTCTTTGACTTTTGCTAACTTTGCAAGAGACCTTCTAACAGGGCAGGGAGTGAAAAAAGGACATGTTTTAAAGCCCCTACAGGCAGTGTTGGTCAGCCTCCATATTAGAATTATGTCGTAGTTCCATCCATCCATCTTCTCCCGCTTATCCGTGGTCGGGTCGCGGAGGTAGCGGTTCAACTCCGAGTCCCTCCCGGATGACTGAACTTCTCACCTTATCCCTAAGGGAGACACCAGCCACCCTGCGGAGAAAACCCATCTCGGCCGATTGTATCCGCGATCTCGTTCTTTCGGTCATGACCCATCCTTCATGACCATAGGTGAGGGTAGGAACGAAAATGGCCCGGTAGACAGAGAGCTTTGCCTTCTGGCTCAGCTCCCTTTTCGTCATAACGGTGCGGCAAAGCGCCTGCAGTTCTCCCAGATCCTTGCGAGAGAAAAAAGCTGATCCGTCATTCCACGACCAGGACGGAATCCGCATTGTTCCTCCTCAATCTGAGGTTCGACAATCAGCCTGACCCTCCTTTCATCGTAGTTACCATTTTAAATTCAGCCATTAAACTACATTACATTACATGTTAGACGCTTTTATCCAAAGTGACTTAAATACATTCAATACTGTGGGCGATCCCCACAGGAGCACTTTGGGATGAAGGGTCTCAGGGACACAACGACATGCTGACTGCAGTGGGATTCGAACTTGCTATCCCCTGATTTGAAACGTATCATACTAACCACTGAGCCACAGCCTCCTACACTACACAACACATTCCATTTTTTTCTATGTACATTTGATGGTACGATTATCACAGTAACCAATAATTATTAAAATTGTTAATTGTAATATCAATGCTTTCGCTGCAATGTTTGGCACCCGGACTGACACACATGCAGTCTGTGATGGCAGCTGACGATAGTGTATCCGACAGAAATTCACACATCCCTCTTTCATGTCCATAGGGAGGGGGAATGTTGCCAGTGTGTATTCATAATGAATTCAGTATGGCATGAAAGTGGCATAAACATCCATGGTCTATTCCAAATGAATACTCTTTATGCATATATTAATTAGAACTGGGTTTTGAGTCTGGAGTGGATGTGCCACAGTTTCAGGCTTTTAATTAGTACAAACCCGTGAATCAGGACGAGCGCGGCTTCCTCTAAGGAAGTCAGGTGACAGAGTATAAAAAGCAAGTCCACGAAGGAGGTTTGTATCATGGATGAATAAAGAGAACTGGATACAGCGTTGGAGGCCGGGCCCCATTTATTTGTATAACAGTTGCTCAGTGGCGCATGAAGACAAAATGGCCGAACCGGAGAAGAAAAATACCCGGATCATCCCGGGATCTCTGGTGATCTTCCGTATCCATTGGTCCTTGGTGCTTGTGTTTTTTCCCCTCGCCCCAATCCGCTCCGTAACAGCCGGCTCGGCTAAGTCAAATCAATTAATTGGGTAATAGGCAGGCCCGGCCTGGCCATCGGGAGGACCGGGAGGGTTCCCGATGGCCAGGCCTGTTAAGTGTTTTTTTTACGTCTCGTGAACGCAACGCTGGCATAATATGATGTGGCCTGCTGACATGGCCTCTAATAAACACACAAGACTAAAATAATACGTGTTTAATTCAGCCCAGATGCGGTGACTCCAGGCCCAATCCATGAATGCGGCAGGTGTCCAAAATAAAGTTGCACCGGTATGAGGCGCAGTGAGAACCACGCACCTGTCAGACTAGCGATTGGGCACATTTACATTTCAGGAGAATAATGAAGATGTGCACTCTCCATTTCTCACGAGACCAGCGCGCTGCCGTTTGAATTAGTGTGGACTACACTAACAAAAAACCCAAACATGTCCTTAATGTTACTCAAGGCAAATATATATAGGCTAATATACCCGTTAGACTGGGGCTACAAACCCCTCATACTGTGAGTGAATAACTTGAGATGGTTATGTTGTCTGTGCAACAAAGGGGAGACAAGAAGTATGTTATTAGGCCATGCAAATACAGGGTCAACTAAGTGATACAATAAGTGTTGTATAATTAACTATAGTACTGGATCTCCCTCAAAAGCACCAACATTGGCATAGCATAGGCCTACGTGAAGTAAACTTCTAACTTGATATAGGCTTAGTTTGTCGGGGGACATCTTACTTCTTCCTTCTCTCTGTCTATACCTGTGTACTCTCATGTTCCGATTAACCCAGCTTCCCCAAATGTCTTTCTTTTTGGTGTCTATATACGCCGGAATCCGGAGTCATGGATGATCCTGCGCTCCTGTGTCCTGCATCGCGAGCCCTGGATCTTGAATCGTGGCTGTGGTCCTGGATCATAGGTCCTGGATGGATATCCTCGTGGATTCATCTTCCTATTATACACACATACATTTCCAAACATTTGGACTACCTATGTTGCAAATGTATTATCTTTTCAATTTACACACGGCATCTATTGCACGTCTGTCCGTCTTGGGAGAGGGATCCCTCCTCTGTTGCTCTCCCTGAGGTTTCTCCCATTTTTCCCTTTAAAACTGTGGGTTTTCTCCGGAAGTGTTTCCTTGTACGATGTGAGGGTCTAAGGACAGAGGGTCTAAGGACAGAGGGTCTAAGGACAGAGGGTGTCGTATTGTCATACTGATATTTTGTACAAACTGTAAAGTCCACTGAGACAAATGTAACATTTGTGATATTGGGCTATATAAATAAACATTGATTGATTGATTGATTGATAAACTTGAATAGGCCATTATACAGTTATAATGTACTGTGACACGTGAGTCAATTGAAAATAAGTTGTGCTCCTCATTCTTTTTCCTTTGCAAAGGTGGAGATAATAGCAGTGCCGGTCCTTCACAGGGAGAACCAAGCACCAGCACCGAGGAACGGGCAGGTACAGGGCAAACAGTCCACAGTGGGACATGTTATAGATATTAGTGAGATTTAAACTACAGTATGAACAGTTGAAAACAACATAAATGATGACAACAATATTCCTGAAAACATGTTCTTGAATAATGTTATTTCATAAATAGTTGTTAATGTGATTACATGTTCTCCTTATTCAGTTCCACTATCAGATGATGCTGATGGTGATGACCCTGAGGGAGAGATGCAGAGCTCAGTGGACAGAACTGGCAGGTACAGAGGAAACCGTTTCAATAGGCTAAGACTGACACTGAACAAAACCAAAGGAAATGTAATGACAGCAGTATAAGCAAGCTATGTTCATGTTCTCTCAATAAGTTACTGATAAGAGTCTAATCCTTATGCTGGCTCTTATTCAGTACCAGCAGACGCTGAGGAGGTCGAAAAGACAAGTGGAGATTCAGGGTCCAGCAGGGAAATTGCAACTGAGGAGAAAGACAGGGAACGACAGGAAGTACAGGAAGTTGACACAGAGAGGCCTTTTGATTATTTTGCTCGCCCTCAACAAACTTCCAAGAAAGCCATTCCTAAAGTATTCCACAGCAAGGATGGGACAAATAGGAAATGGTTATCTTACTGTGAATCATCACGCTCTCTGTATTGCTCGCTGTGTCTCATGTCTGCCTGCCAGTGACAATGCTTTTGTGAAAGGAAGCATGGAAGCACGTTCACCAGAGAACTGAAGAGCAGGAAAGAAGCGGGCTGCATCGAGATGGTGCAGATGCATATTTCCTGAGAGCAAGCAGAGCTGATATCAGTAGCCTACTGAGAGACAAACAAATGTCAGCCCACCGAGAGGAAGTGAGAAAGAAAAGACAAGTTATGGAGCGTGCGGTTGATGTCATAAAGTTAATTGGTAAGCGTGGAATCATATACAGGGGTGGTAGTCATGAAGCAGCCTATAGCCTTGAAAATGTGGCCTTGGACCATGGGAACTTCTTGGAAGTTATTATGCTGCTGAGCAAATATGATAAAACCCTTCAAGAACACGTCAATGACTGCATTAAGAAGAGCAAGAGGTTGCATGGGGCTGGAGGTGCAGGAAGGGGGTCTTTACTAACTCTGCTCTCAAAGCAAACAGTGAACAAAATCATTGATGTCATTCGTATTTTAATCCAACACACTGTTGCAAGTGAAGTTAAAAAGGCAAAGATGTTTTCGATCCAACTTGGCACAACACAAGATCTGACATCCAAGGACCAGTGTGCAGTAGTCCTGAGGTATGTGACTGATGGCATCCACGAGAGGCTTATAGCTGTCATTGATTGTGAGTCTTCAACAGGAGCATTCTTTGTGGAGCTGGTGAAAAAAACTCTGGAGAAAGTTGACATTGACATCAAGACATGTGTTGGTAACTCGACTGATGGAGCTGCTAACATGCAGGGGTGATACAAGGGATTCTCTACATTGATCACCAGAGTCTCCAACCAAGTCCACATATGAATGAATCTTCCATGCAAACCAAAGTTAGCCATGGAGTGCCACAGGGCTCAGTGCTCGGACCTATTTTGTTCACATTATATATGCTTCCGTTAGGCAATATTATAAGGAATCATTCTGTACATTTTCATTGTTATGCGGATGATACTCAACTATATTTATCAATCAAGCCTGATGAAATTAATCATCTAAATAAAATTCAAGACTGCCTTAAGGACTTAAAAACGTGGATGACCTTAAACGTTTTGATGTTAAACACGACCAAAACTGAAGTTATTGTACTTGGCCCGAAGAATCTACGAAACAAATTATCTAAGGATATACTAACTATGGATGGCATTAATTTGGCCTCCAGTGAGACTGTAAGGAATCTTGGTGTTATATTTGATCAGGATTTATCCTTTAACGCCCACATAAAATCAATTTCAAGGACCGCCTACTTCCATCTACGTAACATTGCAAAAATCAGGCATATCTTGCCTCAAAACGATGCAGAGAAACTAGTCCATGCATTTGTTACTTCAAGGCTGGATTATTGTAACTCTTTATTATCAGGGTGTACCAAGAAGTCAGTCAAGTCGCTTCAGCTGATTCAAAATGCTGCAGCTCGTGTACTAACCAGAGTTAGGAAAAGGGACCACATTACTCCTGTTCTGGCTGTCTTACACTGGCTCCCTATAGAACACAGGATAGAATTTAAAATTATTCTTCTCGCCTACAAAGCCCTTAATGGGCAGGCGCCATCTTACCTTAAAGAACTCATTATACCCTACTGTCCTACTAGGGCATTGCGTTCCAAGAATGCAGGGTTGTTGGTTGTTCCTAGAGTCTCTAAAAGTACAATGGGAGCCAGAGCCTTTTCTTATCAAGCTCCACATTTGTGGAATCAGCTTCCAGTTTGTGTTCGGGCGGCAGACACTGTTAGAAATTAAAATCAATGTTGGTATGGCGTAATTTGAATTAAATACACTATTTAATTTAAATCAGTTTTATTCTGAAAAACCGGAAGTTCACTAACTATTAACTTAATACTTTTATTCTGAAAATTATTCACTTCCGGTTAGCATTAGCATGTGGCGAAATGCTGCATTTTCAAACCGTGAATTAAAGGTGAAATTACATGTGATGTTGTACACTGAGCACACTGGGTTTAGCACTCATTTATTACCGCTGAATAACGTTTATTAGGTCATGTTTAAATAACCACAGACACCAGAATGATATAATTTAACAACAGAAAAAGGCAGAAATTGCATTGGACCCGCCCCCGACGACGCCGGCCAATAGGAAGAAGACCTCCGATGACAACAGGAAGAGCAAGCCAAGGATTGACCTCTTTCTACCTGCTGACCTGGACTGACCGGGCGGATGAGTAGAGCGCCTCCACTCGCACATTTCATTTTGTACACCACCGCATCTTTTGTGTAATTAAATGCTGTTAACTTTTATAAGCTTCCCTTGACTCTTTTCAGTCTCTCCTGCCTTCGGGGTTTTAGAATACACTAACAACACCCTATCCGTTTTTAAGAGTGCGCTTAAGACCTTCCTTTTTGATAACGCTTATAGTTAGGGCTGATTAGATTCAGCCCCTAGTTTTGCTGATATCGGCTTAGTTTGTCGGGGGACATCTTACTTCTTCCTTCTCTCTGTCTATACCTGTGTACTCTCATGTTCCGATTAACCCAGCTTCCCCAAATATCTTTCTTTTTGGTGTCTATATACGCCGGGATCCGGAGTCATGGATGATCCTGCGCTCCTCTGTCCTGGATCGCGAGCCCTGGATGGATATCCTCGTGGATTCATCTTCCTATTATACACACATGCATTTCCAAACATTTGGACTACCTATGTTGCAAATGTATTATCTTTTCAATTTACACACGGCATCTATTGCACGTCTGTCCGTCCTGGGAGAGGGATCCCTCCTCTGTTGCTCTCCCTGAGTTTTCTCCCATTTTTCCCTTTAAACTGTGGGTTTTCTTCGGAAGTTTTTCCTTGCACGATGTGAGGGTCTAAGGACAGAGGGTGTCGTATTGTCATACTGATATTTTGTACAAACTGTAAAGTCCACTGAGACAAATGTAACATTTGTGATATTGGGCTATATAAATAAACATTGATTGATTGATTGATTGATTGATATGGTGTTATGCACATGTTTTGAACCTTGTGTTAACAGACACTACTGGAGTCTAGTGATGTGTCGCGAGCGAGCGAGCCGATTCTTTTGAACGTTCAATCGTTGGTCCGCACTCACTGCCTGCCAAAATCCACTCGCCTTTGTTCCCCAAACGTATTCTGTGAAGCCTCCCCTACTCTGATTGGTAAGTTTCAGCACGAGGAGTGAGATGGGGTGGGTCTTAAGGGAATACAGGAGAGAGAGAAGTCACAACAAGTGGTACAGGACAGGTAGACCACGTGTTTTTCAGATGGAAAATGAGCCAAACGCGAAAACGCAGCAGCATTTGGATGCACTTCAACCAAAACCCAGGCAGTGATAAAGCGCACCATTTGTAAAGGCAACATATCCTTTAAAGCAGGGTCAACAAATAACCTCCATCGCCACTTAAAAACACAGTATCTAATATTAAGAGTTGCGTGAATTTCATTCAAGGCAAGGCAACTTTATTTACTTAACACATACAGAGGGTCAATTCAAAGTACATTCACTGACATGATGACATGGATATGGCGCCACCTTGTGTCATGTTTACAATGCCGATTATTGACATTAGGTCTGGAATACAGTCAATCATTATCCTGGTGATTATTTCGCAGATAAACCTAGTAACCCCGCCCCCTTAAAAAAACGTCTCTTTTGAACGGCTCTTTGAAAGGAACGGAGCCATAAGATCCGGCTCCCTTCAAAGAGCCATAATTCCCATCACTACTGGAGTCGTCGTTCCAAGTGCATCCCTCTTCTCGTTGCTAAATGATTTAGCAGTTTTCATCAGGGAGTCTTACAAACGGATGAACCTGTGGGACGAAGTCAGTAAGGACAGCAGACACAGACGGCTTGCTCCGATAGGAGAAACTCGCTGGTGGTCAAAGGACCAAGCCTTACACAAAGTATTTGGCTGTTTTGGAAATCCTGGCCATGCCCTTTATATCGACTTAGTGATCACCATGACAAGAATAGAGCTTGATGACACTATGAAGCCTACTGTGAGAGTCAAAGCCAGAGGATACATTGAGGCATTTCTGAGGTACGAAACCATACTTACAGCTCAGGTTTTTCTCCGGATATTTGAACAGACTTCCCCCCTATCAAAAATATCTGCAGACCAGTGGTATGGACATTCTTACTGCTCAACACTTGGTGAAGGGAACTGAAGACAGCCTGAGAAAGTGTACCAGGGACTTTGATGGTGTTAAGAAAGCTGCAGACGAGTTTGTGGCGTGGGCAAATGGCATTCTACAGAAACAGGATGAGTGCGATTTGGAAGTTCAGACTGCCCTCCCAGAGAAACGAGTCAGAAAAAAGAAATCCATGCCAGGTGAAGTGGCACAAGATGAGCCTGTTTCAGATGCTGAGAGAAACTACAAGATCAAAGCACATAATGTCATCCTCGACACTGTGGCCTACAGCGTCGATATGCAGCCAATGCAGTGCTGTGCTCTGACTTTGCCTGTATGGATCCCAAAAACGTCCCTCAAATAAGGAGTAAAGGCCTACAGAAAGTGGCTCTGGAGGAGCTTAGCAAATGCCTGCTGAAATGTGATGAGCGGGCTACGGTTGGGACCTTGCAGGCAGAACTGACTAGCCTTGCAAATCAATGGGAGACACTGAAGATGTCACCTTTGGATAACTATACCATCAGGGGATCAACAGTCAGTGGGCTGCCTGGGGAGAGTAGACAGACGGTGGATCCCGAGGAGGGCCTGGAGTTGGAGAACAGAAGCTGTTCCACATGCTGTCATCTCATCCTGTCTCATTGCAACCTCTTAACAGATGCATACCATGTCATTGGACTGGGATACAAGTTCTTACTGACCTTGTCTGTTACACAAGTTGCCTGTGAAAGGACTTTCTCCACCCTTACATTTGTGAAGAACCAACTCAGGACATCCATGACCGCCTTGAGGCTTTTTTGCTGATGTCAACAGAGAAGGAAATCCTTATGGGACTTGACATTGACAATGTCATTGACAAGGTCGCAGAGACCAGTGAGTTGATGCGCCGCCAGCTTACCTTCTAAGGTACCATCTCCAAAGGTGCGTTATGTAGTTTCAGGGGAGGGGGATTTGCAGAGCCTGCAGTTAGTTTAAAAACATATTTGCTGTACATGTGATTCTTAGTATTGATTATTTGATCACAAATATTTTAACATTTAAATCTGTTTGTTCAGATTTCAGAGCTTTTATTTGTATCTTATGCCTACTGTAGCCCTTTGGGATTGCTTTTGCAATGAAAGGTGCTTTATAATAATAATAAATGTTATTTCTATAGCGCTTTTCTTGAACCCAAAGACGCTTTACATTTGGGAGGGAGGGTAGACAAACAAAAAAACAAGGCCAAAAAGAAGAAAAATAAATACAATATATAATAATAATACAATTAATAATACAATTGTATTATATAATAATACAATATAAATACAATTTATTATTATTATTATATGATAAAATAGGTTAGAAAAATGTTCACTGCTCTGTTCAGAGAAAACCAGATTCAGACTTCTGTTAAGTTTAAGTTGCTGTTGAGCTGAAGAAACTGAATTGTAATGTTGCTGCATTGAATAGTGGGCTGAAGCTGGCATCTAAATCATTTGCAGACTTTTAGGTAGCATAATATCATAGCATTCTTATATGAATCCTTTTGTGACTTGTATTGAGGGGCAAATGTTGATGAGAAGATGAAATGGTATGTAGGAAAGAGTGTTCAAATAGAGGACTGCATTGAGGGCTGTGGTTGACAAAGTGGTGCTGTGTGACTGTCAGTCAATATGGAACGAGCTTTGGTGATTACTTTGCCCAGATGTGGAATACACTAGCGGATATGGATAGCTCCTGTTACCTTTTTCGTTGAATTGAGTGCTGTAGTTAACTAAATGGGATTTAATATGATTTAGTTTTTCAGAATGAACAAAAACAATACTGCAGCTTGAACAGGTATCACTATAGGTAGATATTAATAAGAATGAAATTATACATTTCTTTAAATGTACAGTTCTGTTTCATATGGGGGTTTCCATAGATCTAGTCTCTTTATTTTCCCCTCAAAATGCACCAGATGGATGCATTTAACTCCAAAATTAAAAAATAAATCTTCCTGGGGGAGCATGCCCCCGGAACCCCCTAGAGGATTTGAGGTCCACCCCCAAATAAAACATGTTCACATGGATAGGTTACCAAATACATATGCACACAGTAACCTATGTCCATATGTTTCTATTTGTGTGCTAGATTAGGGTTATCACTACGGGCAGCAACGCTGTAGATATTGACGATACATCCAGCAAAACGCCCCAAAAAAAACTGGTAGTGGCCTGGCTGGGTGTATAATTCCCGGCCTGACTTATGGTCCCAGTCCGGCCCTGGTAAGAGGGCATTTTACAACTTTTAGGACAAAATGTTTTAAACAAGGGCTATTCAAGTGTTCATACATCTAAAGTCATACTTGCAACCCTCCCGATTTTCACGGGAGACTCCCGATTTCATTGCCCTCTCCCGGTTTCCTCCCGGGGTCATATTTCTCCCGCATTTCTCCCGATTTCTGACAAAATCAGATTTACTCAGGACTGTTTCCACTCGGACTTTAATACAACTACACCATTGTTTGGTTTCCATGGTAGCCTGTCTCTTTAGTAGCGTGCGCAACTGAAAGTCTGAGATATATCACAGAAAACAACAAGAATCGACAACTCGACCCTCTGCTCACTCCGTTCCTATAAAATACAGGTCCAGTCCACACATATGCTCCATCAAGGTGGTGCTACAGGCCGCAAGGCAGTGCACTTACAACTACAATAAGCATGTTAATGTTAATCTAATACAGCTCCCCCCCCCCCCGCGGTGGTTTTGAAATGCTCCCGATTTCTGAGGTCTCAAGGTTGGCAAGTATGTACATCTAAAGTTGATATACCTATGAAAACGATCTGCTGATTTACAGACATCTCTTTTCTAATGTAAGTCAATGGTAACAAATATTATTTCAGGGCCTAATGGCATCATGTGACTCACATAGACATTGCAGTACCACCGTTTGGCCACTACGAGTATGTGCATTTAAGCCTGACGCTCTTCCTGTGTCCTAGGTTTACAGGATGGATGGATCAAACAAACTTACAATTTTTTATCGGACACAACTATCTAATTTGCCAGGTACTGTACATTAAGAAAACAGGACATCTTGGGCCGCAGCCAGCTATAGGAGAGTGTGTGGTCTGTTGAGCATGAAATTGCGTCTCTGCTCATTTCAAAGGATATTGTTCTGTTTGTTTCAACCAACTATGACCTTGGCGCATACTGGTGCAGTTGAAGGTGAAGCGGTAGAGAGATGAGTTAGTTACGTGTCTGAGTCTCTGTGTAAAGATACCATCTCTTTGTATACAGTGCTGACATTTTATGGTTCCATGGTAAGCACTCTGGACTCTGAATCCAGCGATCCGAGTTCAAATCTCGGTGGAACCTTTCTTTGAGTACCCTGAAAAAAGCCAGCTTCTACATCTCAGTTGTTGCAGGATAGTGGTTAACCAACAGGCTCTGCTTTACTACAATACCACAAATATGAGCGAGTCAGTTAAAACATTTGGTTTGTTTGTATGATGATTTTTTACCCTCAGCAAATAGTGTAAACGTAATTGTTACCTTATCAGACTGTTGTAGAAATTAAACATCCTAATTTGTTTGTTGAGTCCAAATGAAAAAGAATAGGGTGGTTAACTTAAGCAGTCATTCATGCACGATTGATTCTGCATTGATTCAAGATAGCTCAGAAAACCCAAATTCAATCAATTCTTGCCAATCCACGTTGTTTTGGATTGGCAGGTGACCTCTGAGAAGTGGAGTGTAGAAACACTATAGCAGGAAAGCATGCTCATAACAAATCGATGATACCTGAGTGAGGAAGAAATAGGAACTCAATGCTCTGTGAGTCAAGTAAATATATCCTTAACAAAAGTTAGCCTTTTGGTGACACGAGGGAAACAACAGCAGTCAGACAAACACGCTGAGTGACTCAGAGGCCACGAGTCAGTGTGTGTGGTGTGTAGGGAAAAGCCATAACAAAACAATTGTATTGCAGTAAGCTAGTGTGGTTGTTTGCTGGGTTGGCCTGGAGGATAAAGCAAAGTGATATGGAATAGCAGTAGTGAGGAAAAAGAAACAGGGCATTGTGTAGGAGGCGGAATAATAATGTAGGAAAGGAAAGGCCAGTTTATTTTCTGTTAAATAGTTTTGAAAAGTCAGTTTGGATTTTCTGCTTTTTTGAGTACAATGAGGTTTCTTTGAACACATACAAATATAACTTTTAATCTTTATATCCCTTCACCTTAGACATGTTTTAACCAGTTGAGCCCTGAGCCTGTTTTTCAGGTTTCAGGCTCGAAAAGGACATTCCCAGAACAAATGACCATATCTTCTAAAAGGGTTACATTAATAATCTTTTTTCTCAAAGCAATGATAAACCTGTGAGTTGGATGTAGAAAAGTCAGAATCAATATAGATGTTTTTAATTTTAAAGTAAATTCAGATAAAAAAAATTATAGTGTTTGTCCAAAAAAACATTACTTATAGTGAAAACCACCCTTGAATGATGGGATGGTAGACTAAAAGCTTTAGGAATCCAAACTATAACATATAAGAAGTACCCTGTATCAAGATCAATGCAAAACAAGTGATATTTGAGGTTTAGAAAAAAAAACACTTCTGGGGTGATTTGGGTGCATTTTCCATATCTCTGGTCCCCCTTCAGTCGATTGTGGTGATTGACACCTCTTTCTAACCGTTAGAGCCAATGGAATCGAGGGGAAGTTCCTAAAATCCATCTAAACATTACCCATTGGTGAATGAGAGTGATGCGCAGCCAGCAGTCCCAAAACCGGAAGCTGGGTTGTAGCTCTAATACTGCTAATATGAAATCTCAGTTTTTGACAAAAATGGAATGATGGATTATCAGTAATCATTTCAAAGTGACACAGAGACATTGAATTAACCTTCAGCAGCGTTTTATGCATTTTAATGCCATTGAAGACAACTTTTGATCAGAACACAGCAACGGAAACCCCTAGATTCCACCGGGTCCGTCTGCGTCGCGTTACGGCCGTGTTACGGCTGTGCCGCGGCGTTCAAAAAGATCGTGGCCACTCTAGTCAATGGGTGCTATTTCACCAGACGCGCCGTATTACGGCCCAGAAGCGTCTCGCCGCTGGGCTCTGCTCGAAATAGGATTGAAGTCTATTTTTCACCAGAGGCGGCGGGCAGGAAGTGGACCGGTGACAGCATCCGGCCCATCCCCCAAATAAACTAATTTGCAGACCCCCCTTCACTACATCTTCACAACATCACGCGCAATGGACGACGAGGTTTTCATATTGGAAGTGGAAAAACACTTGATTTTATACGACACATCTTTTTTATAAGGACATGTCCTGGTTTTTAATCGCTGGAGTTTGTGGAGTGGAAGCTGGAAACTACTAATTAGCCAACACATTAATGTTTTTAAGTGAATGAATACTTGTAGGTACAGTACAGAGCCATTCAGTTGAGCCGTTAGTGGCCGACTCCGCCTATTTTAGGCTTCTCTGCAACTCTGCAGAATCCTATGGGTGACGTCACGGACACTACATCCATTTATACAGTCTATGGTTTTCCAGAGGTGCCCAGTACGTCGACCGCGGGGGCAATGCTGGTAGATCGCGAGTCATTCATAAAAAAAAAAAATCCAGCTCCGTTAAAATAGACAAAACAGGTTTTGATCCCTCCTCCCTTGGCCTCCCTGCCCTGGAGTCTTAAAGAGACAAACGAGACAAACAACAAAATGAGTGCGGGACCGAGCAAGAAGCTAAAGACAAACCACTTCCACCCAGAATGGGAGGAAGAATTTTTTTTTGTGATGTCACATTTAAAGGTTATTTGCCTTATTTGTAAAGCAAGCGTCGCTCTGCCAAAGAAAGGTAAGGTGGAGAGGCATTATCGGAGTGTTCACAAGGCATATGACCAGGGGCGTCGCCTGGACCTGGAAACATTCGGGGCTTAGCCCACAGTGGCGGCGCTACAGTCAAATTTTCTACTGCAAGACTCCCCAAACGCACATACACAATTGCGCCATCTGGTGTCACAAACGTGTGCCTGCATTAGCTTTGTTACGGCAATGGATTGTGGGAGATTCTCATAACACGTGAGGATCTCTTGAGGGTAAGGTGCCTGTATTATCTCGGTGGACAAAATGTATGTTTTTATTTTATAAGGACAATAACGTACTGTTGTGTTTGTTTAGTTTAATGTTAATTGTTTAATGCTCACAGTCACAGCAACATGTTTTTTGTGTGATTGGCTATTTGTTTTATATGATTTATCAACGTGATCATCAATAGCTAATCTGAGCACCAGAACCCAGCTCACGTGTCCTTTTATGCTGTCCATTGAAATGCAGGTATGTGAGTTTTGTACACCAGTTTATTTATGTTTAATGTTTCACATTGCTCCACATGATGCCTCGACTACAAAGTCTTCCATGTTTCTACGCTTCTTCCTCTGTGTCACAGTTTCGGGAATATCAAGATCATTGCACAGGGCCTTGGTCTTGTCATAGACCTCATGTGCTTTCTCGTTACTTCGGTAACTTTTCAGTGTGTTCTCAACTGCTGTTTTGTAATCTACTGCCTGCACCAAGTCAAGTGTTTCTTTCTGCAGGTATTTGTGCAGGCTCTGAGTGGTTGAGAGCAGTGTCTGGAACATGACAGCATGTAGAAGGTACTGCATTTTCAAAGCTTGCTTTCCAGTCCCTTTACTAGAGGGGCTGAAATGCTTCCTAAAGTCTTGATCAAAGCAGGGAGGTTTTTGACATGCCAGCGAACAAGTTGTTTGTCCCCTACCTCTAGCTGTTTCTGAAATGTTTGCAATCTCTGATGGTGGACAAGAGATGTGGAGAAGAAAGAGTAGAGACACTCCAGGAGATCAACGCAGGTATGTGAGTTTTGTACACCAGTTTGTATAAGTTTAATGTTTCACATTGCTTGTGAAAAAGATACTACCACTATACGATCACTGATGTTTTGTTGTTGACTGGACACTTATTTTGTAAAAGAGATAGCATGTGAGGATCTCTTAAGCAATGCAGCTCACGTGTCCTTTGTATATGCTGTCCATTGAAATGCAGGAAAGTAATCAGCTCTGAGTGATCTGTTGCCGAGGGGACACTACACCGGAGTTACATAAGCAGAGATAAAGTGCTATTTTGGGGGGAACTCACCTCCACTGGGGTCCCCCAGGAAGACTTTTTTTAAATACTGAAGTTAAAAGCATCAATCTTGTGCACTTTGAGAGCAACATTAAGAGCTATGGATACATCTCTCAACACCCATATGTCAAAAAGAAATCAAAGAATCAGAATCAGAAACGGTTTTATTATTTAAAAACACTTCATTTTCCAATTAAATCATAAACTATGTCAAATTATTAGAAGTTGTTAGTAATCAGATTAAACAGAAAAAAGGGATGGAAGGAGGAAATAATAATCCCTCATCTCTTGCTGTTTGCGGTTGAAATGATCTCTTTTGCTGGCCAAATGGAAAGCAGTGATGTCTCACTTGCCTTGGCCCTGTATCTGCAGTCCCTAAATCAGTCATGTTACTCATTGACTCTTGTCTGTTCTGGTGTTCCTGTTCATTGTTGTCTCCATTGTCGTTCTTGTCTGTTGTTTCTCCTTCTTGTGTGTCCCTTTCTCCTGTTCTCCTTTCTTCATCCTCTACTCCGTTTGGCTCATCTGTGATGACTGTGTAGGTAAACACAAACAAGTATGTAAGTCAATCAGTTTCCAGCTCTGTCAAATAAATGAATTTCAAGATACACACATTTGTCTTAATTAAAATGAGTGTCACCACACTGTCACAAAATGTAATACTAACCAATTGAAAATAGTTACATTTACATTGGAAACCTCTTGTAGATATCACTGTTAAGAGTAGTTATCTGCCAATAGGACAGAATCATTCCTATACAAATGCAGTTTGAGTAATTCACTTAATACATTTACTTAAAACTTTAATATAGTCATTTTCACTTAATACTCTAATATAGTCATCTTTCTGCATTCAACACTAAGGAAAGCTGTACAATTTGACATGATAATGAGGAAAAAAGGCCTCCGACAATGCAGATCATTTTTTGATCATATCAATTTTAAGATGCGGGTCAAGGCTTAATATTTGGGAGCATAGTGTCCCTTGCTCCCTTTCAGGAGCCCCACTGGATTGGCTTTGATCTGAAATATTTGTATAAAAAGCTTGTTAGCTGGCTGTCCATCTCATAATGTTCACATAGAAACTAGCTGTCAATAGGAAATATAAATCAGAAGAATTATATTTTCATGCAAAATCTGTCTCAAAAAGAGGTTGCACATTTAAATGCAGGTGTTGTTATGGCAACGTCAGTGGCCAGACAGCCACATTTACTGCTGCAAATACGTTCAAACATGCTGTCCACACGTAAAGCAGTGGCAACTATGCCACCATTTCAGCTGACTTTTGCTCAGAAATACTGTCACATAACATCCATATATATTTCAGTGCTAGGTTGATGCTTAGCTAAGCTAACTATGAAACACTTTAACTGACAGGACTCAGGAATCAGGATCAACTGTGTAATGTAAGGTAGCTTCTAGCTTCATGTAGAACACTAACAGTAAGTCAACATTTCCCAGAGAGCTTTCTTTGAAATCACCAAGAAACGCTAAAAAACACAACATTTATATTGTATGACAAAGTGTTTATTTAATATATCTGGCTAGCTATAGCTACTTGCTAACGGTTTAGCTTACCCGCGCGATTCAAAGTAACGTCAACGTAGCTATAATTTATGCTTTGCTTACATGTTCGCATAACTTGTAAGTTTACTGACAGGTACATACCTTGTTCACCTGGCTCTGGGGTTGTTGTGTGAGCCACCACTTGAGAATTGCCGTCTTTTTTATTAAAGAAATGTCTAATGTCCATCTTCAGAATCTCCGCGTCCGGGGCTGACAGTTTAAAGTGTACACATTGTCACAGAGGAGAGGTACGTACCTGTCAGCCAATAAAACACGTTTATGTCCATGCAACTCTCTGATTGGTCTGGTGGCGTCGTCTTGCCTCTGTGTTGCATTCAATGAACATGGGAAATTACATTCCTGCCGTCTGTCCTCTAGGTAAAGTAGGTTAATGTATTATATTATTGAGGGAGAAGTTGTCCGGGGCTAAAGAAAAAACATCCGGGGCTAAATCCCCGGATGCCTACCCCAGGCGACGCCCATGCATATGACAGCGACTTCCCTCGGAGTAGCGAGTTGAGAAAGAGAAAGGTCATGTATTATTGCTACACAAACATTATCTCGCAGTCTTAGTGTCGCCAACTCGTTTCTAACATGGTTAGAATGGTTACCATGGTTATGGTCGGTGTATTTTCGATCTTTCCGATCCAGACGAGATCTCTCTCTCCCGTCTGTGTGCGAGGGGGCGGGGCAGTTTACACACACGCAGCTGCTACATGCAGCAGCACACGGAGGGGATGGCGGAGAGAAACCTCCAAGGTGTGGTTAAATGTTACCCCGTCTTGAGGTGGACAATGCTCCTTGCTAAGAGTGTTTAGGGCGGTAACACGAGCAATGTGTCTAAACATTTATCAAAAGTGCTCCACATTCAGACGGAGGAATGCACCGGGTTCGACTGTCTTTCTAGTAGGTCTGTAGCCCCATCCACGAGTAACGTTTCCACGCCAGGTGTTATGTATGCTAGCAGCAACACACGCAGTTAACTCAATTATACAAACATGGGTTAATGATGAGAGGAAACTGAGTTATTTATTTAGTTAAAGTTTCAGCTATTCTGTTTACAGTTAAAACATTGTTGTTTCTTTTGATGTGAAATATTATTTATTTAATTTAAATAAAAAGCAATGTTAATTTTGTTCACAATTTGTTTAAGTTCATTTAATAATATATGTATTTTTGAATCAAGTATTCATCATTATTGTCCTCATTGTTAGTTTCCACATGCCTAAAACAACCTCAAGCTAAATCTAAAAGTTGATGGCTAAATAAGAGCGTTTGAGAAATTGTGCAAGGCATACAGTAATAGTCCGAATAGTTGATTAATCGTTTAATTAATCGCTAGATTAATCGATTATCAAATGAGTCGTTTGTTGCAGCCCTATTGTAGTTATCCCATGTATAAATAAAACGTGTTATTCAGCAACCCTTGCAATTTGGGATTTTATTTTTGGTTGGTAGACCTCGGTGAGCTGGTCATTTCAAAAGTAGCTCACCAGCCAAAAAAGTGTGGGCACCCCTGCTTTAAACCCATCAAGTGCTTAAGCAGAATGATTTAGGGATTCAGTTGAATCTTCCCACAGCCCAATCGCTGGGTCCCAGTCCAACTCGTGTTGATAAGCTCCACTTTCCATTGAGGCTTTCTCATGGTTAAGGACCCTGAAACATATGTTCTTTATGACACAAACCCCAGCAGAGCCTTTGTTTTGTCTACATCATGTTCTCCAAGGCTTTCTTTGATTGTAGTAATGCAGAACTACATGACTTGATCGTTTTGTTGCGGTTGGAATGATTGTCTGTAGAGGGGCACTTAACGTGAGTATATGTAACACTTGAAAGAAGAAACAAGAACCAATTACAGATAAATAGTTACATTACATGTTACTTGTTAGACGCTTTTATCCAAAGCAGTTAAATTCCTAAGCATTAAAACGTACCATTGCTCTATTTTTGAAACTCTAGGTTGTTCCTGCTACAGCCTTGTAGAGGTCCTGCTGCTTGTTTTTTTATTTGTAATTCAATCCAAATTAAATCTCAGATCTGGCATTGTCACAATTCACCCTAAGTATTTAAAAGTCCAACTGCTTCTCGAAAAATACTCACCTTAAAGTTCTAGACAACCTTCATCGTATCTTCAAACTTCCATTCCTGGCAAAGGTTCTTTAAAAGAATAGCTGCAGAACAGGTAATATCATTTAGGACCGTAAATGGTTTCTGGAAATGTCCAGTCTGACTTTAAAGTGGCCACTAGCACAGAGGCTTCACTCCTCAAAGTGCTCAATGGTCTTCTGTCAGCAGCTGACTCTGGCAACTCATTTATTTTAATCCTTTTAGATCTCACCGCCGCCACCGATACCATAGATCATTCAATTTTAATTGAGTGTCTTAAAATAAAATGGACCCATAGGCCCAGACACCTGACGTAATCACATTGCAACCAAAACCACCAGTATCAGCTCTATCTGCAGGAATCTCCGTGTCACTTTGATAATAATCTCAACTTCAAAGAGCGTGTTAAAATAATTGTCAAATCTTGGTTAACCGAGTTGGGCAGAATCTTTAAAGGTCCCATGTCATGCTTTTCTGGTTATTACCCGTCCCCTTGTGTTATGAAGGTTTTTCTGCATGTGAACGGTCTGCAGAGTCACAAACCCTCAAAGTACACCCTGTAGGGAGTAAAACTCTAACACAGGAAAGACCTGTCTATGCTGCCCCAGAACGCCTCGTTGGGGATTTCTCTTTTTCTTCCTAGGTACAGTGACGTATTTGGGTATGGTAACGTTACGTCCGCAGAGCCGTTACGTTTGGACCAATCCGCGGACTTCCTCACACACACCCGGCGGGACGTTGCGAGGCTCGCTGCTGCGAGGAGAGTGTGAGCTGGCTCACTGGTGTGGGGTCGGCGAGACAGCGCGGAACTCAGCCTGAGCACACACACAAACTCCCAGCCAGGCTGCTGGTGTGTGTGTTTCGGGCTGGGTTTCGCTGTGTCTCGCAGACGGCCACTGGGCTCACAGGGAGGGGGGGGGCAGGAGCTCCAACAAGCCGTGTAGGACAGAGAGTGAATACACATACTATACAGAGATGCTGTGAGAAACCAATGTGAGTTTGGAACATTGAACAATGTAAATCTATTCTATAGACCTCAACAATGGAATTATGATCAGGAGAAATGGCCATGACACAGGACCTTTAAGATCCGGTTATTTCTGCCTCCCAAAAACATTGAAATTATTTTCTGTGCATTCATCACATGCCATTTTGTCACACTCTACTTATGCTTAAGCAAATCGTGTTACTAATTCTAACTCAAGATGACATAACAACAATTTTTACTTTGGCTACCTGTGCGATGTAGAATTAATTAAGAATTGAATTATTACTTTGAACTAGATTTAAAACCAAGTTTTAATCGGGCCTTCCCTATCAGGGTCCTGTCGCTTTTTAAAATACATTTTCAGCAATTTTACATATTGGCATGTACTTTATTGTAGTGCTTTTTTTCATTTCACTGGACGTGCTTTTTTTGCTGTTTTGTGACATTTTGTAGTCTGTCGTATGCATTTAAAATGATTGTTTATTCTTTTGTGGTATTATGTAGTATGTGTTAGAAATTAAAATCAATGTTTTATGGCATGACTTGGTTTGGACGTACCGTCAGCTTAAAGCTGTTTTCGCACAATCTTAATGCCAAGCTTTTATTCTGAAGATCCTTCAAGACGACATCCGGGGCTACCGTAAATGATAACTGCCGTAAAGTACTTCCAGTATTATTAAAGTGGCTATTGAAGCCGTTATAATGTATTAAATATAAAGTTATGAAAGAGATAAGGAGGAGAATAGGCGTGTGGATGTAAGCAATGAATGTAAAATGTCGAAATCCTCTGTTCGACGCGATGTCGGACATTGAAGACTGAGGCGCCTTCTTCACAGCACGGGAGAGGATATAAGGAGGCGGGTGAGCACAACTCTGCCCTTCCTTCGCTGCAGTCACACCGATACAACACCGGCATTTGTCTCTTCTTTACCTTTTGCTTGTTCTATCAAATCAAATCAAGTTTTATTTATATAGTGTTAGTGTATTCTAGAACCCCGAAGGCAGGAGAGACTGAAAAGAGTCAAGGGAAGCTTATAAAAGTTAACAGCATTTAATTACACAAAAGATGCGGTGGTGTACAAAATGAAATGTGCGAGTGGAGGCGCTCTCCTCATCCGACCGGTCAGTCCAGGTCAGCAGGTAGAAAGAGGTCAATCCTTGGCTTGCTCTTCCTGTTGTCATCGGAGGTCTTCTCCTATTGGCCGGCGTCGTCGGGGGCGGGTCCAATGCAATTTCTGCCTTTTTCTGTTGTTAAATTATATCATTCTGGTGTCTGTGGTTATTTAAACATTCCCTAATAAACGTTATGCAGCGGTAATAAATGAGTGCTAAACCCAGTGTGCTCAGTGTACAACATCACATGTCATTTCACCTTTGATTCACCGTTTGAAAATGCAGCATTTCGCCACATGCTAATGCTAACCGGAAATGAATAATTGTCAGAATAAAAGTATTAAGTTAATAGTTAGTGAACTTCCTGTTTTTCAGAATAAAACTGATTTAAATTAAATAGTGTATTTAATTCAAATTAGCGCCATACCAACATTGATTTTAATTTCTAACAATCCCTCCTTACATACCCTTTAAGGTATGTAAATAATATTGAAATCAATTAGTTCTTCATCCGAACATTGCATGGTACATAACTCATAAAAGTAAAAAAATACAAATAAGAATACATATTCATCATAAATATGAAGTTTTTCATTTGTGCATAACTTCTAGCTTAAACCTTTAATGTCACTTTGTAAAATAGCAGCAATTAGCTTGGTATGGAAAACATCTAACTCCCTCCTTTCACATCATAAATAATCTTCTTACTGTATCTGGTGTAAAGGCACTTGTTTTTTACAAAGTATAAGAAGGCTTAAACTATCTGAAAATAGCTAAATATTACTCTTTATTTACTTGTACTGTGTCTCTGGTGTAATTTATGAATCTCTGCTGGTTCTAGTAGATATAGTTCTCCCCATCCACATTCTTGTTGGTTGTGGGACAGAGGAATAATAATTCAGAACCTGCTGATATTTGAATCTTACTACTGGGCATATGTTACAAACAAAAAACATCTTCATGGTGAACTAAATAAAAACCTTGTAATCTTTCTCAAATCTAAATATAACAATGAACTATTCCTGTTTGTGGTAAAGACACACAATAACGTTATGCAATACAATTTCATTATGGATTCAAAAACAACTAAAGTCATGATGCTGTCAGAGTGAATGATTTCCTGAGTGTATCTGTCCTGTAAGGTACGTCATTCTCTGCTTGGATCGTGTGCAGAAATCCCATGGATTGCACCTGGCAATACGGCTTCTACCTGTCTATTATCAAGCTGATAAATGAATACAGAATTCCAACATACTGTCATCAAATGTCTTTCTATTATGAATTTAAATTAAATGTATATCCCCATAATGAACTAAACAATAAAGTCTATGGCTTTTACTTCTAATTCTCTACCAGGCTAGTTACAATATGTTGGCTAAATTAAATTCGGTCTCATTACATTACTATGTTTTAGCTTAATTTAACTGTAATATGTTCTTTCTACATTTCAAACCTCAGTTACTCTAATGTCTGTTAAAATATTACAAAATTGCCTAATTATCACAGGTCAACTTCTTCGGTATTCTATTCTGGAATTACATCTCTCACAGTAGCCCCTTGGCCACTGCTTCTGTGTTACCTGTTATAATTCAATCAATATTTAGAAACATCTCAACATTCATCAAACAGTATCTTATCCCCAGATATGGAGCAGGTTAATTATAAAACTATCATTCAATGCTCAGTTTGAACATCTGGGTTGGGGCGGAAGGTTTCTGTCAATCCTTAAAAGAAACATTTAAATTGTGAATTTTACAGCCATGTTGACATTATACATTATACACACTCCCCCCTTTTGACACATGAACTCATGTGTAACAAAACCCTGTAATGGGGAGGGGAACAAAAAACTGTCAGGTAATTGGTTAGGGACATAACGAACATTATTTACAATTTGACATCCATTATCATTATTTCCACAGTAAACACTTCAGTGAAAAGAAGTGTTCCTCTCCGTCCTTCAGGCCTAAAAGAAACAGAATCTTCAGATTTTAGTTTTACATTTGCAAACCGCCAACTCATGTGGGAGTAAAATATCATCAAGTAGATTAGAAACGGGTCACATGTGCGGTTTCCCCTTTTTGTGGAATTTTTAGGAATCCTCTCGTTTCCCTTGGAGCTCCAAAATAATATGTTAGTCCAAAAACATGCTGGTTAGTTATTGTTTTAGAATCATGCAGTTACACTGATCACATGCCGGCATTCATTCACACTCACACTGTCTGGTTTGGTCAGGTACACCCCAGAGTCAGTCATGGACAGTGCTTTTGTCACACTGTCAGTCAGGGTCAAAGGTCATTTGGTCTCGGTCTTTTGGCCATGTCGTGCTCTGCAGAGTCTTCTCGGAGGTAATTCAGCATAGCCCTTTATCTACAAAAATATATCATATGCGGAGCGCCATTCCTTATTCATTCACGATTTCAACTATGATTTTCAAGATGATTCTAACTTTTCATTGGGACTTCTGCCTCCCACCTTTCCTGAAACTTGGTACAAAACTCACTTCCTTAGAGTACTACTACTACTGCAATTCATTTACACCTAATTAGTATTAAAATGTCTAATGATCTATTTCAGAAACTTGTGTACATAACTATTATCTTGAGTCAAAACATTACTAGGATCTGTGTAGCTCTGCATTTCATAGCTCATTATACTCATTTATCTTTAATTCTGGTCTACTTCACTGGCTTCCGGTAACTGCTAGAATCCACTTCAAGACACTGGTACTTGCTTACCGTGCTGCGAATGGATCTGGCCCTTCCTACATCCAGGACATGGTTAAACCGTACACCCCAGCGCGTGCACTACGCTCTGCATCAGCCAAACGACTCGTTGCGCCCTCGCTGCGAGGGGGACCCAAGTTCCCATCGGCGAAAACACGTGGGTTTGCTATCCTGGCTCCAAGATGGTGGAATGAGCTCCCCATTGACATCAGGACGGCAGATAGCTTGCACATCTTCCGGCGCAAACTGAAAACTCATCTCTTTCGACTCCACTTCGAGCGTTAGAACGATTAACGAAGCACTTTTATACCAATAAAGGACTGGATTACCTAAAGCCAGTTGAGTAGCACTTGAAATGTTTGGCTCTATGAAACCTGATGTACTTATATGATTCTGTTTTCTTCAAGGTTGTGTCTTCCTGGTCGAATGTACTTATTGTAAGTCGCTTTGGACAAAAGCGTCAGCTAAATGCAATGTAATGTAATGTAATGTACTTAAAAAACAATGTTAAACTCTTTAGCAGTGTGTGGAACCTTGGGTGTCCGAACATGCAACAATTACTCCCTCCTTTATCAAGGATTTAAAACAGAAGTCATTTTATATTTCCATCTTAAAGCCCTCCTATGGTAATAACTATGCTACAATGGTGAAATCAATACTTTAGATTGGAATTTTATATGTGGCTTGGCACCAGCTCTCCCTTTAACATTATCCATACAAATAAAGATTTGTCCTATAGAGTGATCCATACAAATAAAGATTTGTCTTATAGAGTGGTTCCTAAAACTATCCTTTTAATGGTGATCAATATTGTAACAAATGAGATCACTACGTTATTCACACGTGAATACAAATCTCTTAAATAATTATTTGTTAACATGATGAAAATATTGAAGAATATGGTTCTACTCTGTCATGTCTCCCCCTTTATCCCTCAGTGTGTTTTAGGATGATTCTCATTTTACTTTAATAGTTTCCTCTTTACTGCTATTTTTAATTTACCAATTGATTAATTCATGGTTAATAAATCTTTCTGTCTTTACGTATTTATGAAGTGAATTCAAGTTATTTAAATGTGCGTTTTGTGAATAAGTGTGTTTATGTGTAAACTCACTCATTCCCGTTCTCCTTTTCTCCTCCCCTGGTTTTCTCAAGCCGTGACCCCGGCCTCCTCACTTCTAATCGACCATGCCAACTCCTCTGATTCTGTCTTCTCTTCAGTCCATCAGCTGTTGAATCCATCCGCTGTAACTCTTTTAGGCAGCCATTGGCCCAGTTACATCTGCAGCCCCCATCATGCCACTGTTGTTGCACTGCTTTGCATTTCATCTCCTCCTTTACAGTCTCTCTGCTGTTCTTATGGAGGGCGGATTCTGCTCTCATGTCCCACACTCTGCTCTTGTGCCAAATCTCGTGGCTCAGCTTGGAACTTCATGCCCTGTCTGAGGGACTGATGAGAGTATCTCTCTGTATGTCAGCATGCTGTTTGGTTCTGGATGCCACAGGTGGAGATAATTCTGGCTGCAGTCTTGTTGTTGTTGTTGTTGTTTCAGCTCTGGTTCTCTGTCTGTTCGATGGAGAAGGAGGAGTCTCCTGTTGGGTTAGGTCTTTTGTCTGTTTGGAGGGTCGGATCAAAGCCTTTCTAACTCAGAGGGGGAGTCCAGGTCTCGGGACGCATTACCTATAAGAAGTCTAGCACACTGATGTTAAATAAATCCAACCCTTTCCACTCTGTCTCTTTCTAATCATACTATCTGTCTTAGTTGTTAAATGCCATCTAAACAACATAATTAATGTCTACTAATGATATTACAAAAACTCACTCTAAAAATAGTTTCATCCATTGCTACATATTTACCCAACACAACTCTGAAATACTTACATGTTTCCAGCATCACATATTCCACACACTACGAAAGAACATCTCCATACTTTAAATCCCACTGTTACTTAGAACAATAGTAAACCTGCAGAGCACACTAATCAGATCACAGTAATGAAATCTGACTCAAGTGTAGGCCTATGTCTACTTTCCATTATACTTATTACTTTTGGTGAACATTTATTTATATTGTCTAAATTCCTTGTCTATGATGTGCAAACAGTTTGAGTGTAAAATGTGTTTTTCCTCAATGTATTTACACTCTACAGATTCTTGAGTTTACTCATCTCCTGGTGCTGTCGTTGTAAAAAAATTTCAATTCCTTATTGTTTTGTACCAGTTTTCCAAAATCAGTTCTAACTGCCGTGCCGTTTCTGGAAAGGTGGCGGTACGGCTACACAATGTGTAAGAAGGTGCCAACATGTTCCTTTTTTAACTTTGATCCGGAGCGCATCTGCAGTGCGTTCTGCAACTTCCCATGGTCCACTCCATACAGGTTGCAACAAGTTCATCTTGTGGATTTTTACATTTACCCAATCACCTGATCCAACAGAAATATTCGTCATGGCCCTGGCATATGCTTCCGCCTCAATATTTCTAATATCTAACACTGGTTCTCCTCTGTATTGTGAGGTGCTACCTTGTGGTGGATATTGCTGAGTGGGGCAATCTCTGGCCAGATGTCTACAATCTCCACATATGAAGCAGCCATCATCCCTTCTTCCTCTTGATCGTTGCTTTCCTCTCCATTGTCCCTTTTGTTGATGCTGTATGGGAGTGTATACCTGTGCTTGCGGCTGTACTTGGGTAGGAAGATACACAGGTATTTGCTGTTGAAGATACTGTGGTGCTTGTGGCTGTACTTGCGTAGGAAGATACACAGGTATTTGCTGTTGAAGATACTGTGGTGCTTGTGGCTGTACTTGGGTAGGAAGATACACAGGTATTTGCTGTTGAATATACTGTGGTGCTTGTGGCTGTACTTGCGTAGGAAGATACACGGGTGTTTGCTGTTGAAGATACTGTGGTGCTTGTGGCTGTACTTGGGTAGGAAGATACACAGGTGTTTGCTGTTGAAGATACTGTGGTGCTTGTGGCTGTACTTGCGTAGGAAGATACACAGGTGTCTGCTGAACCTGGTTTTGTGGACATACACTTCCTCCTCCGCTTTGTTGAACTGTTGGAGGTGTCCGCCCTGCCTTCTCTGCTAGTATGGCCATCTGCTTTGTCGATTTCTTGTTTTTATTAGCTTCGGCATCTTTCTCAGCTACTTGTATCTTCAAAAGTCTTAGTTTTAGTGTTTTAATTTCTTCATCATTTTCCCCCTTTGTTGCCTGGTATTTCATATCGTGGTGAATGAGATGTAGTCTCCATTCTTCAATGGGTTTAGCATCTAATCCCACTACGTCTCCCAGGCCTGCCTGCACTGATCGGGGAAGGGCTTTAATGACAGCGTTCTTCCACAACATTACAACAGCCGGAGAAACGTCATGCCGTTCTCCAGTGTAGTCCTCCCACACTCCTTCACATCTCTTCAAGAAGGCATGCATTTCTTCCCCCGGTTCTTTTCTCAGGCTGTTGAGGGCATGTAAATTGCGTGTTGTCGGGTAGATGTGACGAATAGCAGCCCAATAATTCGACCTGATATTGTTGAATGAAGTTTCATCTGGGTCGTGCGTGCAATTGGCCTCGGAATCTACTGCTCTTGCCTCTAGTCTTCCTTCTATCCGTCCAAGCAGGGCCCTCATGTCTCCCAAGCACAGGTGGTCTTGGACAGTGTACTTCTCCAGATCAGTAACCCACTTCTGACCTCCTTTCGTGAGTGGAGGTAGCTTTGACACTAATGCTTCCATGTCCCTGTGAGTCCATGGTTGGTATTGAAATCCTCTTCTTCCAGCCGCTATCAATGGCATGGAGGTATGTGCACCGGTCTTGGTTCTTCTAGTTTTGGGGCATGTCCCAGGGTAATGTTGCTCGTTTTCGTCGCTACTATTATTCTCAGGAGGAGATGCAAAACTGCGTTGTTGCTGTGACTGTTCATGGTATGGGGAGTGTCTACTGGTTTCAGACTGTGTACCGCTGTCGTCATCTTCATCTCCCCGTCCATTGGAATAGTCAGGAGAGTAGTTTGTTCGGCGTTTTCTTTGAGTTCTTCGTTCTTCTTGTTCTCTCCTTTGTCTATCTGCCATCATGTCCTGGAATCTTACATCGTCTTGTCGTCTCTCCGCCAGAAGTTGTTGGTATTTATCTTCCTCCCTTTGTCTTTCTGCAATAATGTCATTATGGGCTTCAACTGCCTTCCGTCTTTCTTCAATAATGTCATTATGGGCTTCATCTGCCTTTCGTCTCTCTTCCATTCCTCTGATGAGTTCTGCTTCAATTCTTCTGTTGAGCTCCTCTTCCATTCTACTGTCGAGTTCTTCCATTCTTCTGTCGAGTTCCTCCATTCTTCTGTCGAGTTCTTCATGTCTTCTGCCGAGTTCTGCTTCCATTCTTCTGCTGAGTTCTTCCATTACTGGCAGTTCTTCTGCTGCTACCACATGTAAGCTGTTTGTCAATCCCTGGCTGGTATATTTTAGATGGAGAATCAGATTTGCAACCATAACTTTTCTTTTTTCAGCTTTTTTCATAGCGTTTTTAGCAGGTCCATACCAAGGGGTTTGTACGGCTTTGATCCATGCTTTTTCCTGTTGTAGGTATTCAGCATTCTCATGTTCAACTACAGCTTTTCTATGGGCTTCCGTTGGTCCAGGTTGATCATCTGCTGGAATCAATCCTCTCGTTTGCCACTGTTCCAACAGTTTCTCTATTTGGTTCCATGTCTTCTGTCTACGACTTGGAAACGTTAAAGCATCTGATCTGATGTTTACTCTCGCCTTAATATCTGCAGTTGTGCCTGGCACTGTGGGTGCTCTTAACTCTGGCGACATGTTTCTTAAGTACACGGATAATATTATTAAGTTATCAAAAATGAATTATTAATCCTCTGAATAGTACCCTTGTATTCTTTATAAAGATATCCTATGTCATCTGAACTTAACTTTAAAATCAAATTTTTTCAATTTTTTTTTTTTTTACAGAATTTGGAAAAATAAATGTAAATGTTGTAAAACTGAGATTGGAAAATCAAAATTAGAGAAATTAAATTAAAATTTTGAAATTATGCAAATTTTTTAAAATCTGAACAAATAAATAAAAATGAACAGTGTATGGTTTTGACTTTGTAAAAATAGGAATATGGTGCAAATCCAAATAAACCGTGTACAGTGTATACTCAAGTTTATGAAATTATGCAAATGTCATAAAATGTGTTAACTACAATACTTCAATTCAAAGAAACCACATGTGATCTTTATCTGTGTGGTGAAGAATGTATTAACTGTAATAGTTATTATGTCCGCTAGGGGAGTTGTTTTATTTGTAACTCCTCTCAAATGTATCAACTAGTACTTCCGGTTCATAAACCTACTTCCTGTTTATTTCCTCAAAATATAAAGTTCAAATTACTTTCTTTGAAAAGCATGAAAAACAAAACAACTCAATCTACTCTCAACGTTCATCTACACCATCCTTGTGTATTTAATCAGTAGTTACCGGTTGTATCTTTACTCGAAGTATTTCACCATCTAGTAATGCTAACTGGCTAGCTTAGTAGTATAGCATTAACCGCATGTGACTGGGGGAAGGGGAACAATGGAAACACTCAACATCTGCATATAAATAACCACACTGCTTGACAATACAAAACAACACAATCTTCATTTATCTTAGCTCTAAATTATATAGATGCTGACCTTAAAAGCCGATCTCATACCAATCTTGTACACAATCGTTTCGGCTTAGAACATCACACAAAAATATACTTTTTGGCTTAAAAACTCCACACAATATACGTTATTAAACCAAACTACGCAGGTTTAACACATCAAACATATAGACTAACATGAATGGACCCAGTCCAGTGTAAAACAGATCAGGTCTGGTACCTACCCAGAGGTATTTAACACAATGTGAACCCTATCCCAGATAAAATCTAGTGCCTCCCCAGAAGGTCTTAATACTATGTAATATTCACATTAATCGGGCGGCGCCGAAGATACAACAGAGACGAATAGAAACACTATATACAATCTACACACCACTCGCAATCACCACGGAATTAAACAGGTAACTGTCTCACCTTTCGTTTAGGCCCAGCCAAAAACTCATTTTCCGCAGCCTAGTGTGATGCTAGTTAGCTTGTAGCATTCCCCTCTTTTCCAGCTCTATCCCGCTTCAGAGTCCACCCAGGGACGCCATGTTAGTGTATTCTAGAACCCCGAAGGCAGGAGAGACTGAAAAGAGTCAAGGGAAGCTTATAAAAGTTAACAGCATTTAATTACACAAAAGATGCGGTGGTGTACAAAATGAAATGTGCGAGTGGAGGCGCTCTCCTCATCCGCCCGGTCAGTCCAGGTCAGCAGGTAGAAAGAGGTCAATCCTTGGCTTGCTCTTCCTGTTGTCATCGGAGGTCTTCTCCTATTGGCCGGCGTCGTCGGGGGCGGGTCCAATGCAATTTCTGCATTTTTCTGTTGTTAAATTACATCATTCTGGTGTCTGTGGTTATTTAAACATTCCCTAATACACGTTATTCAGTGGTAATAAATGAGTGCTAAACCCAGTGTGCTCAGTGTACAACATCACATGTCATTTCACCTTTGATTCACGGTTTGAAAATGCAGCATTTCGCCACATGCTAATGCTAACCGGAAATTAATAATTGTCAGAATAAAAGTATTAAGTTAATAGTTAGTGAACTTCCGGTTTTTCAGAATAAAACTGATTTAAATTAAATAGTGTATTTAATTCAAATTACGCCATACCAACATTGATTTTAATTTCTAACAATAGCACATTTATAAACGATTTTTGTTCTATTACCACATTACTTAATTAAAGTACCCATTTGAACCTTCTCAGAGACTCCATTGGTTTCATTATTTTAAGTTTCTCTCCTGGAAGCGAGAGGAGCATCACAGTTTTCTTCATATGACTAGTTGCTCATGGTGATACCCAGCAAAAATACTCTGGAGCCGCCACTGCCAATGGGTAATGTTTAGATGGATTTGAGGAACTTCCCCTCGATTCCATTGGCTCTAACGGTTAGAAAGAGATGTCAATCATCAAAATCGACCAAGGGGGGCCAGAGATATTGAAAATGCACCCAAATGACCCCAGAAGTGGGTTTTTTTTCTAAATCTCTCTAAAAAGGTCAAATATCACTTGTTTTGCATCAATCTTGATACAGGATACTTATTATATGTTGTAGTTTGGATTCCTAAAGCTTTTAGTCTACTAACCCATCATCCAAGGTTAGTTTTCACTATAACTATGTTTTTCCTATGTTCAATCTGAATTTACTTTAAAATTTAAAAGATCTATATTGATTCTGACTTTTCTACATCCAACTCACAGGTTTATCATTACTTTGAGAACAAAGATGATTAATTTACCACTTTTAGAAGATATGGTAATTTGTTCTGGAAATGTCATTTTCGAGCCTGAGAAGCCTCGGGGCTCAACAGGTTGAATAATGTAAATACTGAGATGAGAGAATAGTCAGGGGATTTGGGTGATGGGAGCAGAGGTAGCGTTAACCGAATATTTTCCGTCTATGACCGTTTTTTTTTAACAATGACGGAAAAATCTGAAAGCAGTCATTTTGACAGATTAGAACAAACTCAGAACATCGCCAAATCTTCCCCGCAGCGAGGCTCCGGTGTTATGCCTGCAAAAAGGAGATGATATAGTTTCCAAACCTAACTTTGCCGTACAAAACAGTGAAATGTCTGTGAGTGCTTTACGCTGTGGTGCGCTCCCGCGAGGTGCAGTGGGCATGCATAACACCGGCGCTAACAGTTCACGAGCATGCTCTTCCCCCCCGAGTTGTGTACAGATCAGGTACAGACCGCCGGGTAATGATGGATTGTGACGTACAAGTTACGATCCTAGCCGTCAAAATGACGGGCAGCGAAAAACTCTAGCGCAACCTCTGGATGGGAGACACATCTATGGAATCAGAATTTCAATAGCTTCAATAGCTTTCAATAGCTTAAATGACTGATATACCTTTCTGTCTATGATGTTTTACAAATCAGATATTAATGTGTAGAACTACAATATGTGAAATAATATAGCAATATCCTGTACAATTATGTGAAAACATGAATAACACCACATCTTCAGATGATATACATAAGTGTCCTACACTAATAATACAAAGTTATTATGGCATTGTATGCTGTGTGTTATTTGTAACATCTTCAGAAACTACCTTTCCAACTCCTCACCAGTTGACTGTTACAGGTGTGACGGAGCGGATCACAGAGTGACTGACTCCGCCACACACACACACACCAAACATTTCCTGCTTTCTTCCGTTCGTCGTGCGGCCGCCGTCTCCCCAGCAAAGAGAATGTGGAAAAGACGGAGGTGCATCACTTCCGTGATTTAAATAGGATGACATTTGTGTAACCTGTTGACGGGAAGCCTGGGGAGAGGGGCTATGGGTTCAAAAGGGACGGTGTTGGCCCTGGAGGATGACTCGGGAGAATGTTGCAGTGAAGGCAACAGCTGGGACGTGTTCGGGAGATTGTTGCAGTGAGGGCAACAGCCAGAGCATGTTTACTCTCCATGAGTGATGGACGGCCTGTTTTGGTGACTTTTATTTTGTTTATTTAAGTTATACTGTTCCCTTTTTGTCAAACAGTATTTTTTTTTTTTGTTGCTGTTAAAAATAAAGTTTTGGAGCTTAATTCAACGACTAAGCCTATGTTTTCATACGGACAAATAGAACCCCGTCACACAGGTCTATACAGGTTCATGGTACAATGCATAAGCTTCAAATCGAGAGACTGAAACTGTATTGTTTTAATTTCACAATGAAGGTAATAGTAATATTATGTTTGATATTATTATATTTTATTAACTAGACCACTGGGTCATGTTAAGACCACATTTTCTGTCGGTTTGGTGTTACAAATATCAAAACAATATATGTGTGGATAACAAAATAAATCGGTCATAAACTAAACTGGAAACTTCAGGGTTCTTACACCTTTTCCAAAGTCAAATTCAAGCACTTTTCAAGCATTTTCAAGCTTTTCAAGCATCTTACAGCTGTTGTAAATTACATATTTATATACTTATACTCAAATGATTATTTCCCTACCTCACATTAAATCAGATGTTCTTTATGCTATAAACAACCAAATGTGTGTTTCGTGATAGCCTTCTACACGAGGATGAAAAATTCAAGAAAATAAAACTAACTTTAATATTTCAAAATTAGTGACCTGTACGTAGACTGGGCCGATATAAAACAATCAGCTAAATAACTTTTCAATACATTATTGATATTGTACTTTTAGGTTGGCAGTAAACATAAGTCAGAGGTAAATGGTGTACTTTGACTCCACTACATGTATTAATACCTTTAGTTACTTTACAGATGTGGATGAATGATGTGAAATCTAACCAAGTGTTAAATCAGACTTTAGTTCCACCTGGAGTAAATTCACAAGCTACCCTGCAGTATACAAAGTCATTCAGACTAGCTGCACCTTTACCAGCTTTGAGAACACTTTCATGATCAATAATTATAAAACATATCATATATATTATTCTGAAATGGACCAATCTGCACAATCACTACTTTTACTATATTTTGATGAGAATACTTTTCTACTTTTACTTGAGGAACATTTTGAATGCAGGACTTTTACTGTAACAGAGTATTCCTACACTCTGGTACTTCTACTTTTACTGAAGTACAATATCTGAGTACTTCTACTTTTACTCAAGTACAAGATCTGAGTACTTCTACTTTTACTCAAGTACAAGATCTGAGTACTTCTCCTTTTCCTCAAGTACAAGATCTGAGTACTTCTCCTTTTCCTCAAGTACAAGATCTGAGTACTTCTACTTTTACTCAAGTACAAGATCTGAGTACTTCTACTTTTACTCAAGTACAAGATCTGAGTACTTGTACTTTTACTCAAGTACAACATCTGAGTACTTATTCCACCTCTGGTAGTGTATTAGCCTGAATTATAGCCACAAAATCATGCAGAGCTGCATAAAAATAGACTCACAAAGGTAACTAATATTTACAAATGTGTACAATGATTTGTAGGTAATTTTGACTACTCAAGACACCTGACTTATACATCTTCAAAGGAAGACTGTGTTCATTCACAGCAAGCATAACAACAGCCGGTGTTTCTTGTAAGTGTTTCCCCGGTACACAAATGCAAAAATACACACACACACTCGCGAGCTTCCCCCAGACCAGTAATACAAACGAAAATGTGTCTTCGGGTCAATGTGACTGATTTCGATAGATCAAGTCAGATGTGGTTTAGGCACGAAACATACTATCGGGAGAAATACATTGCTTTCAAAATTGCTCTGTGTCGAATCAATAGATTATATTTCGTGACTATAACACGAAATGCCGTGAGTGCTTCATCCTCTGAACACCACAGGATGGCGATTGTAACGCACATAACATAGGTACGCTCCTCTGAAATGATTGTCCCCTGCAATTATTATTATCCCTCAATCGAGTTTGCTATTCAGCTAGCTAACGTTAGCTTAAATAAACGTAACATGCCACGTTAGCCTAATTTAAAATGCTACTACGGCGTACCTTTCATGTGGCTCGTCAGCGCAGACTCACCCATCGTTATTTTTGCAAACTTTGCAGGACGCTACTCGTGGGCTTGACCCTCGTCTTAGCCATGGCTTGTATTTGTCTTCTGCTAGCCAACGCTCGTTGAAACTGCAACCTCCTGGCACACAGCAGTGTTGCCAACTTGACGATTTTCTCGTTAAATTTGGCGGATTTCCAAACCCTCCGGCGACTTATTTGTGTCAAAAGCGACTAACGACTAATCTAGCGATTTATAATGGTGTTATTAGCGACTTTTCTGGTGTTTGGAGACTCACATTGTTCTGCAGTTAACGAGCCGCGGGTGCTGCCGTGAGCCCTGCCTCCCTCCCATAGTACTCACAGGCGCTCAGACTGACAGTTGCCTGGCCGCAGCAAAGCTGCTGCTGCAGTCAGAGCAGAGAGGAGACAACCACACTCCCCCGCGTCGAGACTGCAAATGAATTGCGCATGCGCCAACTGCCAAGCCGTCCTGGTTTTGAGCGGGATTTAAATGTTGAATGTAAATGTTCCTTCACTCACTTTCACACTATAATAAATAACTGCCTTTGCTTTGCTTTGCCTCACACAGCCTCAGTCACTCAATCACCTCGTCCACTGTGTGTGTGCCTCTCTGTGACAAGCTAAACATCATGGCACAGTCTAAATTGTATTCTCAAAAATACAGAAAGGAGTGGGAATAAAACCCTGAGTATAAAGGATGGTTGAAGCCATTTATTGGAGATGACACACGGGCATACTGCCTTTATTGTAAGGGGGATTTCTATGCCAAACTGTCATGTTAAAACCCCAAAATATACTCAAAAGGCAAAGACATTTCTGATCTACTGTCGTCTGGATTTAACTCCGGTGGTTTCAAGTTTTGATCCTTGAAGGGTTGGGAACGTTTTTTGCCTACAGCCGCCATTACATGATATGCAAATTAGGCGATGACGTCATTTAGCGACTTCTGGCGACTTTTCGGACAGCCAATAGCTACTTTCCTTACTATGGAGTTGGCAACACTGGCACACAGTCATCTATTACTCTCATCAGAATGCCCAGGTCACACGTAACACAAACACTTGCAGGTCGCGCGCATAACGCGGGAAGGCCGCAGCGGAACTGTTTTATGTAGAAGCGAAGCAATTATTTTCTTTTAATCTAAAAAGCGAACTATTCAGTCAGACAGCAATTTATTGTAAAAGTAAAGCATTTACATTTTCAAGCACTTTATCTCAATTTCAAGCACCATTCCCAAAATTCAAGCACTTTCCCAAACTTGAAAACACCACGTCAAATTTCAAGCATTTTCAAGGATTTCAAGCACCCGTACGAACCCTGAAACTTATACTGGAAAGTATAATTTATCGTGTTAACACTGTAAACTTGACAGATTTTTAACCCGCACCGCCTAGTGCAGAGGTCGGCAACCCGCAGCTCTTTAAACCCTCTGCTCTGGCTGCCTTGAGCTTAGACAAAATCAGAAGGAAATAAAATATGTGTAGGACTATTTATATTTTGTTGCATGGTTGAACATTTTTCGTATTTTGAGGTGATACTGTGACACATAAAAAAAAAAAAACGGTTTTAATTAGGTCATTAAAATATGCGATTATATGCTTTCACAGCAACCGATGCTGGCTTACCGGTATACTTGCCAACCCTGAAACCTCAGAAATCGGGAGCATTTCCAAAACCACCGCGGGGGGTTAGTGGATCGCCGGAGCTGTATTAGATTAACATTAACATGCTTATTGTAGCTGTAAGTGCACTGCCTTGCGGCCTGTAGCACCATCCTTGATGGAGCATATGTGTGGGCTGGACCTGTCTTTTACAGGAAAGGAGTGAGCAGAGGGTAGAGTTGTCGATTCTTGTTCTGTTTTCTGTGACTATCTTCCTCACCCTCTCTGACTTTCAGTTGCGCGCGCTACTAAAGAGACGCGCTACCATGGAAACCAAACAATGGTGTAGCTGTATTAAAGTCTGAGTGGAAACAGTCCTGAGTAAATCTGATATTGTCAGAAATCGGGAGAAATGCGGGAGGAAACCGGGAGAGGGCAATGAAATCGGGAGTCTCCCGCGAAAATCGGGAGGGTTGGCAAGTATGCTTACCGGTATGTTTGAAAACGCGAACGTTCTCCGATTGATGGTTAAGAGACCCTTCTTTCGTTTGAGTTTTTAAGTCTGTGATTAAGGATTTAGATGGGTTGGTCAAAGCCCTTGGTATAGAGTGGCGAAGTCACGCCCATCTACTTCCGGTCCATGGGACCTTATTTCGGAAAAATTATGCATTGAAGTCGATGAAGAGAGACAACTTATCTTTCGATCCCGTTTGAATTGTGCCATGAATTACACATATGATGTTTGTCAATCTTAAAAAATCATAAAACGGAGTAGCGATATGACACGGACTGTTGCACACCGAAACCTACTGATTTCAACACAACATCTACAGTATAGACG
Source organism: Gymnodraco acuticeps (assembly GCF_902827175.1). NCBI lineage: Eukaryota > Metazoa > Chordata > Actinopteri > Perciformes > Bathydraconidae > Gymnodraco > Gymnodraco acuticeps. The sequence continues at coordinate 648,552 of NW_022989828.1, read as the reverse complement.
TCAAGATATTATTATTGCTGAATATTAAATGAAGGTACAGTTTATTTGAATACGTTATTGTTTACAGACGTGGGTAGCATGAGACAACATCCGGAACAACCGGAAATGATACCAGCCGTGAAGTATTTCCTGTATTTTTGGAGTATTGATTACAGCGTTCAAAATGTATTAAATGAAAAGTCATGAAAGAGAAAAGGCGTGTTTAGTTATATATTTAATGTACAATGTCTGAATCCTCTGTTATGCGCAACAACGAACATTGGAGACGTGGAGGGCCGGCCCCCAGCAGCGCCAACCGGCACACGGGGAGGAGCCAGCAGAGGATATATAACAGCTGGAGAGGTGGAGCTCGCTTCTTTCCTTTGCTCACAAGAGCCAGAACACAGTTGTTTTCCATTCCACTGCCTTCATTGATGTTGGTGCGAGTAAATGACTCAATGTATTGTATTAATATTCCTTAATATCAGAAAGACAAGTCCATGGAGCAATATTTCAATTATTTATTTTCTTTATATAAAACTTCTTAATATAAAACTTCCAAAAAAATATTAAACAATGTCAACTTTTAGGCTCTCCACTTTGCCATTATCAAGGTGGAGTTCAACCCACAGTGGCACGATGACTGTTGGAAGTTCTAATGTTTGCCTTTTTTTTGCAGATTGTTATTTTCTTTAGTAATTGATGTGAAACGTTTCTATATATGTGACCTGCTCTATCGAAATCAGTCGCATTGACCCGAAGACACATTTTGAGTTGTATACACTGTTGGAAAGAGGAGAGTCCTAGCTTTCTAATGATATCAGGATTGTTGTTGTACTCTAAATATTAAGCAAAATATGTCACATTATATAATAACTGTCATCATTTTGAGAGAAAGGCCTTCAAAGTTTCCTCTTCTCTGGAATCCATCAATCTGATTGGTTATTAGCAAATGATCAAAATACTACGGAGGGAAGATGTTTTCGTTTGGATTACTGGTCTGGGGGAAGCTCGCGAGTGTGTGTGTTTTAGTAATGTGTCGGTCGCGAACGAGCCGGCTCAAAGAGCCGGCTCTTTTAAGTGAACGACGGGAGCCGGCTCTCGCCCGCAAACGAGCCGTTTTTTTTTTGTTTTTGCGGAGGGATCTAGATCGGCATGAAGGCACATTATGCAATGTGCACATTATCCCGCTTATTACACATGGCCACAGTCTCAACAAAGTAACGACATGACTCCCAATATTAATTGAAATGCTTTTATGGATTTAGAAAATGATTTTATTGATTTAAAAAATAGTTTTATGTATTGATTTAAATTGACATGCATCCGCTAAGAAAAGTAGTCCGTTGTTACTGTTTGAACTAACGTAGCAACGGCAGGAACTGCTTCGATAGTGTTTTTGAGGAGCTTTTTGATTACAGATTTGAAAACATCGTTGCTTGCTTTAAAAGTAGCACAATTCATGATGTCAAACCTTGGAAAGTATCTAGATATCCCTGCCCTAATGCCAAAGTAACTGCACACTGAATATGTGTCGCCGTTTGATGTCTATGACTGGGCCGCAGCGTAAAAAGGAGGGTTTCTGCCCCGTTACTTCTCTTCTTACTTCTATAAGAATAAAACACGGAGGACGGAGATCTCTTTTTCTCCCCCTCTTCTGACAGCCCAGCAGCTGATCTCAAAGCATGCTCCCCTCTCCTGCAGGGGGGCGTGGTCAGCTGCAGCACACAGAATCAGCCCTGCAAAAACAGCGCTGGAAAGAGCAAATGGAGCGAAATGAGGCATGGCTAAAATGCAGGATCTTTTTGGTATTTTGAAAAAAAAACTATATTTATATACTTTATATAGGTCGATACAGTAGCCCCTTTTTTAAATAGTGTTTATAGGTGTTGCTATCTGTTTTGTGTAGCGTGGTTCTACAAGCAAGTCAATGCATTCATTCGGTGGTATCAGAGTTACACGGGTCTGTAAATGCAATGAAAACAATTGGCCACAGCAAATCATTTATATTAAACATGTAATTTTTACTTTTGAATACTTCAGTACAAAGGATGTATTGAATAATTTAAGTGATAGATGTGTACACATATAAATCATTAGTCAAAACAGGGCTACATTTGATTTAATTAAAAGGTATAATATGTGGTAAACTGAAGAGCCGTTTAGGGGGCCGAAAGAGCCGGCTCTTCTTGGTAAGCCGAGACAAATGATCCGGCTCACCAAGAAGAGCCGGAATACTAAACACTAGTGTGTTTATGTATTTTTGCGTTTGTGTGTATTATGTTTGTATCCCAGGGAAAACCCTAAGGAGAAACACCGGCTATTGTTATGCCTGCTGAGATGTCAAGTTACTCCGTTCTCCGCTTGTAATTATGCCGAAAGCTTCAAAGCTGTATTTATCATCTGAATTTGCCGAAACAAGTTTAATATTCTGAAAGCCAAGACTTGTTATCTATGATTACTATACGCCTTACCTTCATAATGTCAGCGGAGGGAGGGGGGGCGGCGTGAGGAACAGCAGAGTGAGAGAGAGAGCCGTCTTCGTCCCTTTACAAGCTTCAAACATGTATTTATCGTGTGATTTTGGAAATAAAAGTTTCATATTCTGAAAGGCAAGACTTTGTTTATTTAAAATCAAACAAAACACCCGAACCCCGAAAAACTATTTTTTTACGCAAATCCACGTTTATTTTGAAATGAGCCGTTGAGACTTCCGACTGATTTCAATAGAGCGGGTCACATATTGTTTGTTTTTAATGTATAGATGTTTTTTTTATCACTTGTTCTTTCACACAAATTACTTTATTTTTGTTCACCTTTTACAGAATATATTTTTTAGTAATTGATTTAAACAGTTTTATATAGTTTAAAAAAAAGATGTATTCATTCACTTGCCGTTTGTCAGATTGTATTCAAATAAAAAATAACGCAAAAAACTTAAACAGCGCAAATATATTAAAAAAAAATTCACCTCAGATTTGATAACAAAAATGTCACCTTTTCACTTGTGTTTTCCTGAATATAATTTGTTACTAATTGATTTGAACAGTTTTATATACAGGGTTCTCGCGGGGTCTTAAAAAGTCTTACATTTGATAATTAGAATTTAAAGGCTTAAAAAGGTCTTACATATGATTTAGAAGGTCTTAACCTCTTAAGCCCAAAGGTCCCCCCAGTGGACCCCTCCCACAGTTTTTTTTCGAGACTATGTCTCAGGGCTTCTTAACATTTTTGAAACTATTAATGTTTCATACCCTTTTAAAGGTAAGAAACTCCGCTAACTGACAATAAGAACAATTGTTAGCTAAAAGAAACACAAGAGTAATACCAAGCCTTTGAATTAGCATTGAGCGAAAAAATGCTAACTAATGCTAACGCTTTTTTACACAGAACTCACGGTAGAAATGCCCTTATTACTATCTTAACGGCACAAACAAGATATACGATTTAAAGCTGAGACTCCACAGATTCCACACATGTAATGTCATCACTGTAAGACCTCGAATTCCTGGAGCTATCAGCCAGAAAAGAGAAAGTAAACAACATCCGGTTCCAAAAATATTACAATAATTACGTCTTACCTTTTTTGATTTGTGATCAAAAGTTGTGTTCAACGGAATAAAAACGCCGCTCAAGGTTAATCCAATGTCTTTGTGTCACGTAGACATTTTTACTGATAATCCATCATCATAGTTATGGCAATATACTGGGTATAAAGTGTTGCCGTCCAGGCTTGCACTTTCAGATATGCTTCGTTTGCTTCTCTATTACGTTGGCAATGGTAATGTTTACGTGGATTTGGGAACTGCCCATCGATTCTATTGGTTCTGATGGTTAAGAAAAAGGTGTAAATCACACGAATCGACCAATGGGTTCCAGAGATATGGTCCTGCGTAAAGTATAAAGAATGCCAGCCAGCGTAACAACATTACGCAGCCGACTTCATTTATTGTTTACAACGTAACGAAGCAGGAATTGCAGCAGGACCCAGAGCGCACGGAGCACAGAGCGGATAGCAGATACCAGAGCAGATTACAATATTTGCGTTTAGGACTTTTTCTGTACTTTGACTTTTGTCAAATAATGGCTCACAGGAAAGAGATGCTTACTACTTTACAGGCAATGGAAATTGTGACTAATGTTGACAGCAATGCAGATATGTTACCTGTTGATTCTGAGTCAGACGACGAGGATCTCCTGCAGCCAGAACGGAACCCGGACCGTTGTGACTCTGATGACGAAATTCCACCACGGCAAAGGTATGTAATCTCTCTGTTTTTATCTATTACTTATTTATTTGGTGTACGATTATTCATATAGTAAATAAAAGCTTCTGCTAAATGAAATGCAATGTAATGTCAATTCACACGCAAAATGGCATGTTTGGCAGGAATTAGAGGGGTTATTTACAAAAATACCAAATAGTGTTTATTGTCCGTTACATTTACTAAAAGTATAGGTCAGTGTTCGTCTATAGTCACTAAATGTATTGCATTCACACACTCAAAATGGCATGTTTACTGCCAAGGAAACAGGACTTACAGGAATTCATCTAATCTCTTTGTTATTCCACATTTGTTTTCATAGTGATGGAGATGAGGATGAAATGACTTCTGGACCCCCACCATTGTCTACTTTCACCCAGCCCACACCTGCCTCACCCTCACATTCCTCAACTTCTGCCTCACCTTTCACTAGAAAGAGATCTGCACCAGTATTGGCCACTCAGCCTGCATCCAAAAAGCACTCACTTCCAAAGCTACCATCGTCTGCTTTCTACCAGCTTTCTGCAGCGTCAGACACATCTGTAAAACCCAGGAAGCGTGGCCGAGGTGGGGCTCCCACTCCTCAGCCAGGAAAAGGAAAAGCATCAGATAAATGTGTAAAACCCAGGAAGCGTGGCCGAGGTTCTTCCTCTTCCAGAACGACAGAAGAAGAACTCGGGTGGCACAACAGAGAGGAGAATGACCAAACACCAGAGTCACTGAATTTCACGCCAGCCAGAAAAAAGGCTGAAAGGGGAGATCTGCGGTGGATAAGGGAAGGCAAACTCGTTCATAAAGTGGATGGACAGCCGTGAAGTGACCATGTGCTCCACAGTGCATGCAGCCTTCAGTGGAAAGACTGTCAGGAGGAAAGTGAAACAGGCTGGTGTGTGGCAGACTAAGACTGTTCCCGTTCCTGACGCTGTGTTGGACTACAACCGAAGCATGGGTGGCGTGGATGTGTCTGACGCTTTGATCGGGTACTACAGCGTTCTCCACAAAACAATGAAATGGTACAAGACTTTTTTTTTTCATTTTATGGACATTGCCGTGGTGAACAGCTTCCTTCTCCACCTGTTCAAGATGAGGAGTTACCCCAGCAGGACAAAGCCACACACACAGAAGACTTTCAGGGAGCAGCTGGCTGCAGAGATGTTGGAATATGCTGAAGGCTATGCACCATGTTTTGCATCAATCTTGATACAGGGTACTTATTATATGTTATAGTTTAGATTCCTAAAGCTTTTAGTCTACTAACCCATCATGCAAGGGTGGTTTTCACTATAAGTAAAGGTTTATTTTTAGGCGGACATTAGAATTTACATGTTTTTACTATGTTCCATCTGAATTTACTTTAAAAATAAAAACATCTATATTGATTCTGACACTTCTACATCCAACTCACAGATGTAACCTTGCTTTGAGAAAAATAATTATTAATTTACCCCTTTTAGAAGTGAAGATATATCATTTGTTGTGTTAGTGGCATTTTTTAGCCTGAAACCTGAAAAACAGGCTCAGGGCTTAAGAGGTTAAAAATGATGGGATTTGAAAGGTACTTCTGTGTTGCGATAGCCGCGTCTAAATGTGTTTTGGGGGAAATGTCCGGGCTACAAAGTAACCAAGACGGTAAGAGCTTTTCAGTTCCCCCCAACAATTTGTATTGAAATGAATCAACATGGAACCAGTAATCACTAACTTTGTTTCCCCCGGCTCCTTATCGGAGAACACCCAGCTAGTAACCTAGCAACCAAGCTAGCGGCAGTCAAACTCAGGTATCTTCGAATGTACTTAAAACAAATATGGGGAAGTTCAACCGTATTTGGTTGGAAAACATCGAATTTAGTGCTTGGTTGAAACCAGTGGAGGGAACGTGTTTGAAGCCCGCTGCACCTTTTGCAAAAATAAAGTAGCGTTTGTTCTGCTAATGTAGCGTTAGCTAATGCAGCGTTAGCCTCCTGGGTTTTAGGCGGCGGAAGTGACGTAATCTGCCTGTATTCTGCCTACATGTATTATTTTCGGTTGTGTATGTGTGTTTACAAGTATAACATTTAAATTATAACAATCCTAATTTGTGGATTCATTTTATTATGGTATTTGAGTTTGTTTCAGATGAAGTTTGGTAGGTTTTACAGAATATATTTGTTAGTATTAATTTGAAACGTTTTATATCGTTTTTGTTCATGTATTGTTTGACAGATTGTTATTTAATTGATATGAAACGTTTCTATACTTTTTCCCCCCTATTGTTCCGTTTTGATTGTTATTATTTATTACTTAATTTATATAAATGTTTTTTCCCCCATGTTCTGGTTTTTGAAAATAAAATGTGCCAAATGCCCGTGTGCTAGTGTTAATTTCGTTGACTAAAACTATGACGAAATATGTTCGTCAACAACCTTTTTTTCCATGACGAAAACGAGACGATGACGAGACGGCAGTAAACAATAACTGTAACGAAATCATCATGTAATATCGTTGACGAAAAGTGACGAGACGAAAATGTAGTTTACTAAATAAAAACTATGCCAAAATCTCTCTTTACTTTCGTTGACGAAACATGAGGAGACGAAATATTATCAAAGATAACGTTACATTTCTGATATGCAGTTTTTCTCCCAGCAGTTTCATTTCCGGGGCTGCGGCAGGGCAGCAGCTGTGTGTCTGTGGTGCGCTCGGCGGTAGATTTGAATTACACCGGGCAGCGGCAAAATATGAACTGTCAGGAAGACTCGGGTCTAACTCATGGTCTAACTAACCTTATTTAACAGAAAATAAAATGGCAACAACAGGGCTTGGGAGCAGTGGTCGCACTCGCGTTAACCAAATACCCCCCCGTCAGCGCGAGTGATTGATAAATTGTGCACTCGACGGATAATAATGGATTATGACGGAAATGTTACGATCCTGTCCGTCAAAATGACTGACAACGAAAAAGTCTAAAGCCACCACTGCTTGGGAGAAAGAAACGATGTGATATTTGGGCCCATTTTCGCTACAATGAGGCGGAGAAAAAAAGCGAAGGCATTGTTTTATCAGAAGTGAAGCAATGTGGCCATAACACAGCTGGTAAAAACACCACAAACCTGACCAGATACTCTCTGCAAAGCTTCTTAATCATTCAACCTGTGTTTTTCATAAGGACAAGATATAATCTTATTGTGAAATACGTTTGACTAAAATGACAAATTATTGGTTTTGGCTAGACTAGTTTGACTGAAATGTTCTATATAATCTGATGACTAAAAAAGACTCAACAGTTTTCATTGACAAAAAGTAGACTAAAATGCTCAGACTTTTAGTCGACTAAATCTTGACTAAATAAAAACAGGATGAAGGTGACTAAATATGACTAAAACTAAAAAGGAAATTTAACACAGGACTAAGACTAAAACTAAATAAAAAAATAGCTGACGAAATTAACACTACCGTGTGCTTACCGAGAGTGCAGCGATCTTTCAAAAAAAGGAAAGAAGAGAGTAACATCATCTCTTAAAATAATATATCATGTAATAGATGAAAGGCTATTATTATGACATAACATGTTACAATTTGCCAAGTTAAATATTGGTAGAGAATAATAATGCCATGTCAAATCCCTAATATCTAGGCACCTGTTTGGTGTGTAAGGGGTTTTAAATCTGAATTCTCACCTCTCCCATCAGCTCTGCGTGCACTTTGGAGACCCCATAGATGGTGCGAGGTCTCTGCACACACAGATCTGGAGTGGGGTTTCTGGGAGAAGTGGGACCGAAGGCTCCAATGGTGCTGGGGACAAACAGACGCAGGCCGTGCTCCGCTGCGATGTCCAGGATGTTGTGAACACCTAACAACGAGAAAAATAAACAAGGACAACACACTTCACCTAAACTTCCACTCAGTGTTTTGTCCCAAGAATATGATGTCCTTACCGGTGATGTTTACGGAGCCAGGGCCACGTTGGCCTCTCCAACAGCACTGAGCAGGGCGCTGTATTGAACCAGCCAAGTGATGCGGTTGTTCACCACAATTTCCCCCAGGTTCTTGTAGTCCAGGATGTCTGAGTAGATGAAGGGGCCTGAAAACGAAAGAAATTATTTTATAAATCAAACGTTCTGAAATCTGCCCTTCCCTTGGAAGATTTTTTAAACGTATGATCTTTTATTATGTATTTTTACTGCACTTTGAGCTTGTATCAAAAGTGCTCTATAAATTAGGCTTATTATTATTCATCATGATTTAGTTTTATTATTATAACCTGTGACATTTTGTCCAGTTACACTGTTCTAATACTCAAATCCCAAACGTTCATTACGTCTTTGGACAGCTCATTACTTGACTTTTAGAAGGACAAGGTCACACAACAAAAAAAAAATCAATAACTGGACAAGCCTTATTTGCAAACACTGTTTGTTGTTTGTGTTATCTGGCAATAAAGTTTAGTACGTTTGTAAAACATTCACACATTTTTGAAGGTTTAATCTGGTATTAAACAACACTTACCAGAGGAACGATTTGATGTGATAACAGATTGTCTCGACAATCAAGAGCGTGGATGCTCCCATTTGCCAAATTAACTAAATGTCATCAGAAACACCCAGGCTTTTCAAAATAAAAAAGAATAAAAAAGGTGCTTTGCGCAGACCAGATCTGATCAATTTCAGGAAGCAGAATACAGTAATACAAGTCGACTCACCACTATGGAAAACGCTGCTCGGAGGTTTCCTGATGTCGGACAGGATGACGTTATTCTTTCCAAACTTCTTTCTGTGAATCGGAGAGTCAATGTTACTCAATTGGAAAATGTACCAGAAAGTATTTGGCAATAAGAGGTTTTCTGGCAAACCATGTGATTTTCGATAGTTACTGACAAATCTTATGGAGAGACAGAACGGCGTCATTGGGGGAAAACACAAACATCAGCAGCTAATAATCATCAGTGTTTGTTTCCATGGAGACTAAAGTAACTTAAAGAGTGGGCCTTGAAAAAGAAAGGTCAGAGTACTTAACGCCTACGTGCTTTGTTTTTTTTACTGTCATTTTTGTTATGCTTTCATTGCCAAACTTGTTACAAATCCTGCTGGTCTTGAATAATCTTATTAACTACCATGTGTGTACAAAAAGCTGGTGTACCACTATGTTTAACAGGTGTGTAATATACCAAATAAACAGATGCTCAAGTGTGCTTACCGAGAGTGCAGCGATCTTTCAACATAATCTCTTAAAATAATATATCATGTAATAGATGAAAGGCTATTATTATGACACGGCAGATAAATGAACAGCCAAGGTTTCTGTTTTATATTCTACGCAAAAAACACGCTCTTTTTCCATCTTGGATGAAGTCTTTCCCTTGCCACATCACCCCGGTTTTACGCCCATGCAGGCGGGTTGTGTATAGAGATGGGCGAGTCATGATTCATCCGGATCATTAACCCGGATCCTAGTAATGAGCCGGTCGTGACGAGTCTCCCTCTCGATTAACCCGAGTCCTTTGAGTCCTACACCTGATGTGACGTAACAATTACAACTATAAATTGCGTGACTCTTTACTCTCTTTATAACGTGTACAATCACATTACAACGTTGTTGTATCCAGAGATCCAGCAGACTCGTCGCCATGCACGAATCAACAGCGGAGGCGTGTGGTGCAGTGGGTTGTGAGTTGGTATTCGGATCAGGAGGTCACAGGTTCAAACCCCACTGCAGTCAGCATGTCGTTGTGTCCCTGGGCAAGACACTTCACCCCAAATTGCTCCTGTGGGGATTGCCCACAGTATTGAGTATGTAAGTCGCTTTGGATAAAAGCGTCTAACAAGTGACATGTAATGTAATGTAATGTAATGTAACAGCAAATTCAGCCCCTCCTCCGGCTCCCGCGAGAGTCCCGTGAGCCGTGAGTGAGCCGTGAGTCGTTGGACTCGCGGGAGCCGTGAGTGAGCCGTGAGCCGTGAGTGAGCCGTGAGTCCGCAAATCTCTGAGTCTGCTGCGACTCGTCGCGGGAGCCGTGGGACTCGCGGGAGCCGTGCGAGCCGGAGGAGGGGCTGAGTCTGCTGTAGATTCGTGCATGGGGACGAGTCTGCTGGATCTGCTGCCTGCTATATGTTACGGCTCTGAGTCCTCGTAGGCTACTGGTCTCTCTCGATCATTGACCTGGATTCACGGATCCCGCGATTTTTCCGGCTCTAAATTAAGTTTCAGTGTAGACTTCTAACAAAATGGTCATGTTGTGCAACAGTCTCCTCAGGAAATGCAGCTATTATTATAGGAGACTCTCCTGTAATAATAGCTGCATTTCCAATAAGGAATCGGATCTTACTTGGAAACTCGTTTATTTTGAACATGGCACACAAAAAGAAACAAATTATAGAACATTTCAAAACAGTTAGAATATATAAAATGTAATTATACAATTATTATTATTAAATGAAAACACAATTGTGCAAAATTATCTTAAGTACAGGAACATATTAAAATAACTATATACATACAATGCAAAACACTTATTTTTTTAAATGCACACACAAAAAAATCAAGCATATCTTTTGCCAACAACAAATGAGAGAACAATGTGCAAATCAGTTGGCATATAGGCTAAGATTTTTTATTTTTTTTTTAAATTAACACAATTGTGCAAAATGTGCTTAGTACAGGAACATAATCAAATAACTATATACATAATGTGCATTGTGCAAGTGCATTATTTAAGTGTGTCACTCACAAGTTGGCATTAAGAAAGACAAGCTCACGCACTTTTGAAGGGCTGAGCCTGTTCCTCCTGTCTGTAATGATCTGCCCAGTTTTCGAGAAAACACGCTCTGAGGGGACAGATGTGGCCACAATGCAGAGCCTGGTCTTCATGACTGTGCATATATTTTGGTACACCAGGGCTCGAACTCTCCACCATTCCAGGGGGTCAGCCTTTCGGGGGATAAGTGGCTCTGCCAAGAATCCCTTGATCTCCAGCATGGCCCCAGTGGTCGGGTTCTGGACCCCTGGCCTCAGAGTGGTCACTCGCTCCTCAAAGTCAGCCCAGAATTGAGGCACTGGCTCACTTGGAGGATTCACAGTTGTGCCGTTGTGCCACCCTCCTCCTCCTCCTCCTCCTCCTCTGTGCTGGGTAATGTTGGTGTTGCCGCATGTGTTGCTGCTCCCACCACTCTTGACACAGTTTCCTCTGCGTTCCTTTCAATCACAAAGGCATGCTTTTTGAAGCGAGGGTCCAAAAGTGTAGCTTCAGCAAGCACTCTGACCCTTTCAATTTGCCCAAATCTTTTCTCCAAATCTGCTGCAAGGAAATTAACCATCCCTTTGACAGGTTCGTGGGTGGAGGGGTTTCTCTGCCTGTGGGCAACAATTCTCTGGAGCCCCCGTGCCATCAGAATGGCTTTTGAGCCTGTCACAAACCTGTGAAAAAATAAATAGTCATTGAAATTGTGTTTCTTGCAGTTGCAGCCTTCTTTACTAATGACCATCAGGCCTTATACTAATGACCATCAACACAGCATATAATGTATGAAAAATGTAATTCATAAAATTGCGTTATTTTTACATACCTCTCTGAGCTCATCTCCACAGTCACCTCTTCAAAGGGCTTAAGAATATCACACACCTCCTTTGTGATATCCCATTCCTCGGGAGTTAAGGCTGGTAGCAGTGGATTGAGCAGTGCCATTGTGGAGACAAGAGGTTCCTTGATTTCGATGGCACGCTGCATCATGAAGTAGGTTGAATTCCACCGTGTGGCTACATCCTGCTTCATTCGCAACTGGACCTGCCCCATTTGTAGTTGCATTTCCCGAAGCTTTGCAGAGGCCACTGTGCTTCTGCGCACATACTCTGCGATAGATTTGACCTTCAGAATTAAGGCCTGGATTTCAGTTTGGTGAACTGAAGATCTGACCGTCAGATTCAGCAAGTGAGCAAAGCATCTCACATGGTTCCACTTCAAAATGTCATTCACGGCCTTGACAATGTTGCTTGCATTGTCAGTGACACAGGCTGCAATTTTATCTTGAATGCCCCACTCTTTTGCAACCCGGCTCAACTCTTGCGCCAGATTTTGGGATGTGTGCGACTCTGCGACAACAAAACAGTCCAGTAAATTGGATCTGAGTTTAAAGTCAGTGATGTAGTGGCATGTCACTGACATGTAGCTTGTTGTTGTGTTGGAGGTCCAGCAGTCTGTTGTCAAACATACAGCAGGAGCAGTCCTAATCTGCTCTTGGAGTTCAGCTCTGACCTTTTCGAAAAGGTTGGGCAGCATCCGCTTTGATATAGTGCCTCTGCTTGGCAGCACATATGATGGGTCCAGTGCCGCTGTGTATGCTCTGAACCCCCTGTCTTCAACAATTGTGAACGGTTGAAAATCAGTGGCTATCATTTTAACCAAAGCCTGGTCCACTTTACTCTGCTGCAGTGGTTGAATGGGCCTGTTTATAAAGCCTCCCATAGTGGTTTGTTTTGGCCTTTTTCTGGCTGCTTGTGGTGCTGTGGTGGTGGCGGTTGCAAGTTGAGTTGATGTACTTGCCACACCTGAATCTGTGCTGGTTGATGCCGTTGCAGATGTTGTCGCTGCTGCTTCTGCTGTCCCTGTTGTTGTCTGCTGAGTGTCTGCTAAAAGTGCAGTGGGGTGCTTAGTTTTTAAGTGCCTCCTCATATTTGATGTGCTCCCTCCATGAACAGATATCAGGTTTTTGCAATACTGACATCTTGCTTGTGCCTGATTTACTCCAACAAAATGCATCCATATATCACTTATTTTCCGAGTACTCATCTCCAACAAAAAAATCTTCTTATCTTTAGCAAATAATCCTCAGTCAATGTCACTCTCTCTTCTCTTGTCACTTCTGTCTGAGGTGTTTTGGGAGAATCTTGATAGTGGGGGATGGTTGGTGACAAGTAGGGGGAGGGGGACTACCCCTAACCTTCCAATCAGAAAGGTCTTGAAGAGTGTACCTTATTGGGTCAAGGGGTCAACAAATCACCACTGCAACAACTGCACTAAGTATCTCCACCCATGATAAAATAACTTTGAAAAATAAGAAATTAATTAAAATGAACATAGTATATATGTTCATTTTAATTAATTTCTTATTTTTCAAAGTTAATTTCTAAAAATAAGAAATTAATTAAAATGAACAGTTCATTTTAATTAATTAATAAAATGAACAGGTCATTTTAATTAATTTCTTATTTTTCATAGTTATTTGACCCCATCATGACATATTTGTGTCTCGTGCGGACTCAGAGCCGTAACATATAGCAGCAGATCCAGAGCAGACTCGTCGCCATCTTTATATACAGTCTATGGTGGTCGCCATGCACGAATCTACAGCAGACTCAGCCCCTCCTCCGGCTCCCGCGAGAGTCCCGTGAGTGAGCCGTGAGCCGTGAGTGAGCCGTGAGCCGTGAGCCGTGAGTGAGCCGTGAGCCGTGAGTGAGCCGTGAGTCCGCAAATCTCTGAGTCTGCTGCGACTCGTCGCGGGAGCCGTGGGACTCGCGGGAGCCGTGGGACTCGGAGGAGGGGCTGAGTCTGCTGTAGATTCGTGCATGGGGACGAGTCTGCTGGATCTCTGGATCTGCTGCCTGCTATATGTTACGGCTCTGAGTCCTCGTAGGCGACTGGTCTCTCTCGATCATTGACCTGGATTCACGGATCCCGCGATTTTTCCGGCTCTAAATTAAGTTTCAGTGTAGACTTCTAACAAAATGGTCATGTTGTGCAACAGTCTCCTGTAATAATATCTGCATTTCCAATAAGGATCTTACTTGGAAACTCGTTTATTTTGAACATGGCACACAAAAAGAAACAAATGATAGAAAATTGCAAAACAGTTAGAATATATAAAATGTAATTATACAATTATTATTATTATTATTATTAAATGAAAACACAATTGTGCAAAATTAGCTTAAGTACAGGAACATATTAAAATAACTATATACATATAATGCAAAACACTTATTTTTTAAAATGCACACACACACACATGTTTTATTAAAGCAAAAGACACTGTGTAGCGGAGGTTAATGTAACGTTAGTTTAATATGCTGGTTAAATGCAACAACTTTTCGGTTTCACCGGTAGGATTTCTACGGTCTTGGTCATGCTGACTCATATGACTCAAATGACTCAAATGACTCGTATGATCCGGATCTCTTCAATGATTGACTCAGAAGACTCCGAGTCCATAAAATGATCCGGATTTGCCATCTCTAGTTGTGTAATGTTCTTCGTCATGGTGGATCTATATGCAATGTATGTCTTTAACAGTGTTGGGTGTAACGCGTTACAAAAGTAACAGAGTTACAGTAATATATTACTTTTTGCTGTAACGAAGTAATGTAATGCATTACTAATTAAATGTGGGTAATATATTACCCGTTACAATGCTCAGTAACGCAGTTACAACACATTTTAACCCGATATTAAATGGTCTTTTGTTTTTTAAGAATGTACTAACATAGCGAGTGTAAGGGAAACTTCTGTGTAGCAATGCAGTGGGAGTCACCGACTCAGGAAAGAGACACGGGAAGAGCAGGAGCTTTGATGTCAAACACTGATGATTTATTTGGAGCTTCGGCCGGAGAATTCACATCACAAGTCACAGCAGCCACGATCTGTCTGCACGGAAGAGTTGCCACGTCAATTCTGAAGAACTCTACCCCAGACCCCAACACACTCTCACTCCCTAAGCGTCCAGGAGCGACGTTTGGTCAGTGTCCGTGGCGTCCAGTTGTGACGCTCCTAGGCTCCTTCAGCGTCATAAAGGGACGCAAATAGCTTTCAACTGATTGCAATGTATTCCCATCTGCGGCGGGATTTGACGCTCATGGAAGCACGGCATTCGTTTGTGTCGGCTGCCCTTAAAGGCAATGTGAGCGTCCATTCCCATTGGATAACGGAGAATTGTACACCCGGAAGTAAGTATTCCTCTTACTGTCGATTGATTTTACAGTGATATCTGCACTACTCATCGACTAAAAAACACCAGATTATCCTTGTTAATTACACAACATTGATTGGTTTAAATTGTGTGCAATGCTTTTGTATTTTTCCCCTTCGATTCGGAGAAACAAATGTTTTTTCTGAGTAAAGGATGGCAGAAGACACTACACTACCCAGAATCCCCAGTTATCGTTTGGACTACACCATGTGCTCTGTTTGACAAACCTCATGATAGTCCTCAAGCTCTGTGATTGGAGAGTGTGCTCCGAGGGTTACGCCGATTCTCGAACAGCACTTGAAATGGGATGGAACCACGTCAGACTGTCCAAAACTGGATTTGAACGGGTCCACCGCGTCCCCCCCTCCCCCACCCCATCCCCAGAACTACACATGCTGGCTATTCTGTTTCGCAACATGTTCTCTATCTATGGCACATCTCTACTGGGAGTTGTAGTTTTAAAAGACGTTTTTCGTATTTCCCATAATAAGAAGTTGCCAATATTAAACTGTGTACATCCCTGGAGGTTATGGGGATATGAAACACTCAAATTTAAAACATATAATTAATAAATGGGTGAAAATTGCTTGTGCCCATAATGGGCAGCATTAATATATATACACACATGCCAGCTAAGGTCAGAAGAGCTTTATTTAACAGCTGGTCTTATGTTTGTGACCCCTGTTGTTAATTGATAACATTACATTACATTAATTGATAAGCCTGAAACATGCACTTGTCAAGGTTCAGAGGCAAATGTTGCAAATATGGCAGTAGCCATCGATCAGCTTAAAATAAGATATACTTTATTGATCCCAAGTTGGAACATTTGCGTTACATCAGCATGTGTAACAGTTGTAAATATGCAGTGGTGTTTATTTGTAAATCATTTAGTATAATCACACAAATTCTGTGTTTTATATTTAACAATTCTGTGTTCTTTATTGATTGTTCAATACCTGACAAGGCCGGAGATGAAATATCTACATACATCTTATAAGAGTATAATACATGATGTATAATATCAGTTAAAATAAGTGCTTCAACATAGTTAACATTGCTGGAGGTATGCACAAATATTGATAGATGTCTTGTAATGAACCTGCGACCCAAGTTTTTCATTCAATGCAGAACTACACCATAGTTGTGTAGGCCTATATGATATGTCAATAAACCTTAGAAAATCTTGAAAGGGATGTGCAAAATAGTCATTATATACAGTCTTTAATTAACTATTAGTAGAGAATAACGAGTAATGAATATACTTTATAGGGATCCTATTAATATCTAATAATAAAAATAATGAAATTCAATAACATGCTTTAACCACTAGGTGTCCCTTTATATCAGCTGTGCACCTTTATGGTGTAAATACAGCCTATCTACCAATTGGATCAAATATAAAAGTCAGCCGAATTAGTGTTGATACTGCAAGGAGACGTATTGTGTGAAAAGAAATGTAAGATGTTGTTTAATGGCTGATATATTTATGATCCACGTCACGTTTTCAGTTCCTCATGTTTGTCTATAAGTCTTCTCATCAGGGCTCTATAAATACAGAACTACGGCAGATATGTAATATTTAATGCAGCCGAACCGTGTATTACAATGCCGTTATGTGATGACTTTCAAAGAGAAAAGCAAGCACACTCGGAATAAAGTATTATTTTATTTTTTAAAAAGTTTTCGGTCTGTTTCCGGTATTTGTTAATGACGATGTGCTGTGAGATGTGAGACTGAAATTGCACAGGGGAAAATAACGTAGGCTATCTTTAGATGCGGATTTTGTTAAACTAATATGTTTGCGCTGTGGACCAACACTATACATTGACGGGGAAGGGGGTAGCAATAAATATAACACCATTAAACAGTTACACAACATAACAGAAATAATATCGATAGCAGCGTCCCTAGCAACCACCTTGGTAACAATGAAAACGTCGCGATTTCCTGAAGTAATCTTCGTAATAACTAGCAAACTAAAGATCATGTACATCCACTGCACACATAATCTGAAATAACAACTCATATTTCTCGCATCAAATGACATCAAAACGCATTTTAATGGCCAAACTAACTTTAAAATTGGCATTTTCCACCGAGAATAAAACGAAGTTCGGCCATGTTTTCTTTTTCTGCAGGGAGAAATTTGAAGATCACGTGACATAGCCATTGGAATGAATAGTGAAAAAAACGGGGTTTGTCAAACAGAGCACATGGTGTAGTCCAAACGATAGCTGGGGATTCTGGGTAGTGTAGTGTCTTCTGCCATCCTTTACTCCGAAAAAATATTTGTTTCTCCGAATCGAAGGGAAAAATACAAAAGCATTGCACACAATTTAAACCAATCAATGTTGTGTAATTAACAAGGATAATCTGGTGTTTTTTAGTCGATGAGTAGTGCAGATATCACTGTAAAATCAATCGACAGTAAGAGGAATACTTACTTCCGGGTGTACAATTCTCCGTTATCCAATGGGAATAGACGCTCACATTGCCTTTAAGGGCAGCCGACACAAACGAATGCCGTGCTTCCATGAGCGTCAAATCCCGCCGCAGATGGGAATACATTGCAATCAGTTGAAAGCTATTTGCGTCCCTTTATGACGCTGAAGGAGCCTAGGAGCGTCACAACTGGACGCCACGGACACTGACCAAACGTCGCTCCTGGACGCTTAGGGAGTGAGAGTGTGTTGCAGACCCATGTATTTAGCTAGTTCAGGGAGCATCATCAACATGCTGCATAACAAGATAAAATCTTAACACCTCTATCAGCTGACGTCAACAGGCAGGAACATAGAACCATAACCCCTCTATCAGCTGATCCAACAGGCAGGAGCATAGAACCATAACACCTCTATCAGCTGATCCAACAGGCAGGAACATAGAACCATAACACCTCTATCAGCTGATCCAACAAGCAGGAGCATAGAATCATAACACCTCTATCAGCTGATCCAACAGGCAGGAACATAGAACCATAACACCTCTATCAGCTGATCCAACAGGCAGGAACATAGAACCATAACACCTCTATCAGCTGATCCAACAGGCAGGAGCATAGAACCATAACACCTCTATCAGCTGATCCAACAGGCAGGAACATAGAACCATAACACCTCTATCAGCTGATCCAACAGGCAGGAGCATAGAACCATAACACCTCTATCAGCTGATCCAACAGGCAGGAACATAGAACCATAACACCTCT
The DNA here is from genome assembly GCF_902827175.1 of Gymnodraco acuticeps. Classification (NCBI taxonomy): domain Eukaryota; kingdom Metazoa; phylum Chordata; class Actinopteri; order Perciformes; family Bathydraconidae; genus Gymnodraco; species Gymnodraco acuticeps. Next base: position 630,169 of record NW_022989828.1, on the reverse strand, counting down.
ATCAGCTGATCCAACAGGCAGGAACATAGAATCATAACACCTCTATCAGCTGATCCAACAGGCAGGAACATAGAACCCTAACACCTCTATCAGCTGATCCAACAGGCAGGAACATAGAACCATAACACCTCAATCAGCTGACGTCAAGAGGCAGGAACAGGGAGACAGAACACTGAGAGCACAGCAGCCAAGGTTACGAGGTGCGTGTGCTCAGTCAGGACAGTTTGAACTGATAAACTGGGTCAAAGTTATGGGCCTTGGAAAATATTCCCCAACAGCGAGACATTCCGACACCAGAGACAAATTGTGCGGGTAGATTAGTAAACCTGGTGTTTACCCTTCGGGCTTCGCGTCGGGATCTTCGGGGCAGTTGAATGTTATGCACCCTCTATTCAAAAAAGAGAACGGAGCGAAAAATACAAACAACAAATTGTGTCAGGTGCGCGTGACCTGCTCCGCTGCGCGTGTATCCTTTCCAAAGTGCTTCCACAGCAGTGACACACATCTGTGGATAATCATTTATACGAAAATGGTTAAAGCAACCATCACTAAACGCCAGCAACACTGCATCTACTGCAGACCGTAGCAACAGGTCGGATGGGGACATCACGTTACCCTCCGTTGTGGACACTAGCTTACTCCCGCCTGACTCGCCCCCGGAGCAGCAGTCTAATTTATATAAATGTTTTTTATTCCCATGTTCTGGTTTTTGAAAATAAAATGTGCCAAATGTTACTAGTCCCATCTATTTATGAACCCTTCAAAGTAGCCATTCACACTATCTATTACTAGGTGTGACTGTGGCTCTGTGGGGCTGCATTGGTCTCTCAATCAGAAGGTTGCAGCATCGATTCCAGCAGTTATAATGTCAATACCTTACTTCAATTGATCCGATAACTATTGCCTTGATTGAAGTTGAGGTGAGTAAATGACTCAATGTATTGTATTTATAATCCTTAATATCAGAAAGACAAGTCCATATAGCAATATTTCAATTTATTTGAACATTTAAATAATGACACTTACACTTCAACAAACATTACAACACAAAATTAGGCAAGGTCCTTGTCTACTTTGTCCACCTTCGACACCTTGCCATTCTCCATTTCAATGTTCACCCATGATTAGGGTTGGGTATCGTTTGAATTTCCACGATTCCGATTCTAGTTTTCGATTCCGATTCTTAACGATTCTCAATTCCGATTCTTTGAGGGGCAGGGTAAAAAAATGATACATGCTTCTTTCACCAAAAAAACAACATTTATTTGAGTGACTGAAGCTACAACACAGCAACAGTCCAACTTTTAAAGGAAACCCCCCCCCCATTTAAAAACAGTTCTTATTGAGGAAAACAAGCATATCTGCCTTCTCAGGCAGTATGCGTGAGCGTTCAGCACAGATTGTGTCACCAGCAGTCGAGAAAACACGTTCACTGGGTGTAGAGGAAGCCTGGACACATAAATATGAGAAGGCCATGTCTGACAGGCAAGGATAGGTTGTTCTCATGTTCCACCACCAGGCCGCAGCGTCATCAGACGTAACTATGCGTGGCATAGCCTTGTACATGTGCAGCTCCTTCTCTACCTGGTCCTGGATGGACATGGAATGCTGCTGTGGTGTCACCTTTTGGGCATCCTCATCAGCAAACAGCTCCTCCAATGGGGTCATTTTGGGGGTTTTGCAGGGATGCATTTTCTAAATGAATAAAGAACAACATATCACACAAAAGGAAACTTCCATTCAAAGCATAGATCATGATTAAGAAACCTCGCATATATATTTTTTTTGCAAACATACACTTACATTCTCCTCTGCCTCACTCTCCATTCCTTCCATGTTCTCGTCACCATCTCCTCCACAGTCTAGATCTGTTGACTACGGATAACAATTGGCATTATTTATGATCAAAGATTTTAATGATTGAGGAGACATTGTTTGTTCATGAATAACATTTCACCTTCTCAGAGTCGGTCAGATTTTTGGCCAGGAACTTCCCCTTGATCCGGTCCCAGACAGCAGCATTATCGTCCATCTTTTGTTTGAAGCGTGGATCCAAAGCAGTAGCCTCTTCCAGAAAGCTCCTGATTTTATCACTCTGAACACAATTATTGAAAATGTAGGATTAAGTCATGAATATAATTATGTAATGTATTCTTCATTAACTTCTTTATAGCCTCAGTTATTTTACCTGGTAACGCTTTGACAGATTTCCCCAAACTTGCTTTTTAAGGTTGGACACAAATACTGTGTCCCCATCAGTAACAGTAAAATGCATCTCAAGCTTTTTGAGAATGGGCAGAATCTGTCCAGATGTTGGGTTATTTTCCGAAGAAACGCAGAGGGTGGACGTGTACATAACCCTCATCAGTCTGATGAAGTCCTCTGCCCGCCTGAGGTCTTCGTCAGTGAACCGGGCAAGTCTGAGTGATAAAGAATATTTGTATTATTAACTATAAGTTACAAATATTACATTTTAAACAAAAACAATGCTGTTTGACAAGGGAACTGCTCCTCTTTAAATCCATCACTTATCCACACTAATCAGTATAGTTTACATTGCTAGCTACTTTTTAAGTCATCTACATTTGCATTACCACATGCTTATAGTGACAGCTCTCTGCACTAGTTCTGGTGGCTCGACAATCACTTCCTTGATAATGAAGTATTAGTGTTTTGTATGAGTCATATAACTATAAGCTACTGGATGCCATTTTCTTTTGGATCCATAAAGTAGCTATATTTTTTATCTATCAGTCTGACTACCTGTCCCTCTCCATAGGCTTTCTCAACCGTTGATCCAAGCTGGCTGCCTGAATTGCTGGGTATTGCTCGAGAAATCTCTCCAGCATTAGGTGGAGAGAATTCCAGCGAGTTCTCACATCAAGTATGAGAGAGTGTTGATGCAGCTCTGACAAACAAGAAAATCACAAATACTTTAACATATGGGATTTCAATTTAACATGGAGTAGTTATCATTTGACATGTATGTTTTACATAGTTTTTGAAATGTTAATACCTGAAAAACGCATACAGTGCTTTGTATTGAAAAAAACAAGCATTATTTAATTAAATACAATTCACAACAATCAAATGAATGTAACTCAGTGAGTCTTACTTAGGATAGCCTGCTTCTCCTGGAGCACGGTCTTAGCCATTGATGACCTCTTAATCCACACAACAAGTGCACGGATCTTTGCTATCCATTGAGACATGATGGCCAATGAGTAGAGACTCTGTGCTGCCAGATTCAAAGTGTGAGCAAAGCAGCCCAGCTTCACAAATTGGAGCCTGTGTATGGCTACATCCATATTTGCAGCATTGTCAACTGTGACTGCCACTATTTTGTCAAAAATGCCAAAATCTGTCAAGACATCTGCAATCTCCTCTGCTATGACGATTCCTGTCTGGGCTTTGTAGACAGCCTTGGTTTGGAGCACTTTTTGCCTCATTTTGCCTTCCACTAAATAGTGTGCTGTGACAGTAAGGTAGTGGTCTTGCGCAATACTAGTCCAGCCGTCAGATGTGAGGGCAACATGGCTAACTTCACTAAGCTCAGTGATTATATTTGACTTTTCAATCTTATACCAAGATGGTATTAAGTGATTTGTCAGATAATCTCTGGTAGGGGGGGTGTAGTTGGGGTTAAGAGTAAAAAGCATGTCCCTGTAAACACAAAAATGATATTGTTATTGTGGGTGAGGTCTGGGCAGCTAGAAAATTTGTATAATTGTCTTTGCGTACCGAAATGTAGGTGCTTCTACTTCTGAGAAGGGATGCAGCCTTTTCACCACAAAAGCGGTGACTTTTCTGTGGCACTCCTCACGTTTCTCTACTGTCATCTTTCCCTTTGCTGCTAAGGTGAATGGGTTGACACGGGCTGGGACGGGCTTGTTAGCTTGAGCCGTTGTAGCCGCGCAACTACGCGACCGCAAACTTTCATCTACAAAAATATAGAATATCCACACATTTTACACACAACCTCTCAAACAAAACAACCATCCTTTAGTTTTGAGTGATGTTAACTTACATACCTGATTGCGAGGGAGTGCTCGGTGTTGGTTGAGCCGGGACGACAGCGGAAGACGACGGTGGTTGTGAGGCGGACGGAGACTGGCGAAACAGGTTGAAAACGGTACACTCCTTGATCTGTATACCGTGCAGGCGAAGGTGTTTCGTCATATTGGTCGCGTTCCCTCCTTTGGAGGAAATAAGTTTGGAACAGGTGTTGCACTCTGCCGACCCATTGTCTTTCCTAACAAAGTGAAGCCACACTTTAGAGCGTCTACCGCTCATGGTGGTCCCAGGTTAAGCTGTGTAGAAGTGTAGGTACAACGCTATATTTCCCGCCCCAGTAGGCTACGGAGAGCAGCGAGAGAAATTTCCTCAGGCATCGAAAAGCGGAACCGAAATTCACATTTCTAAACGATGCCGTTGGAATCGAAATGTTGGAACCGGTTCCGGTTCGGAACCGGTTCTCGGTACCCAACCCTACCCATGATGGCATGGCAACTACTGGAATTGTGTAGTTCTCCAACCAAATGGCTCGATCTATGGCGATCCTGGTGCCGTTCTCCTGTAGCAGCTCCACGTCTCCACATTCTAGGATGCGGAGTCCCTCCATCTTGAATTGTTTGGTCATGGAAAGAAGCTACAGAACCTAAACATACAAGTTAGTCATTGTTGCATGGTGTTGCCAGATGTTTAGTAAAATACTAGCCGTATAGGGCGCATGAGTAAAACACATTGAGTACTTTACTCACCTCTATCTCTGTGAAGGATGTGGAGTGGAAGGACAACCCGTAGTTCGGGGACTTTTTGCCACGCAGATGGCTCACCTGGATCAACATGCCATCTGTAATGGGTACCAGATTGGCCTCCCTCCAGAGGCAAACCTGGATCTCCCCCTCATCCTGCAAAAACAGAACGGGCTACATAAGTAGAGCTTAGTCACAGGTACAATGTCATTTAGACAGACACTTCCCAGAGCATTTCAATTGCACTTGAGTGATACAATAAATGTTTTTTTTTTACAGAGTATAAATCAGTTGTTGTACATCATTTTCACTTTTCCCTACCTCTTTTAGTGTAATATTCCTCAGTGGGACTGGTGGTTCTGACCCGGTCTGGTGTTGGCTCAATCTAAATGTTGCAGGTAAAGGGGGAAAACATATATATATTATGCACATGTCTCTGGAATTGTAACTTATACAATGTTTCTTTGGTGTAATAACATGTATGTTTCTATGTTAACCTTAATACACTATATTCTAGTTGAGTGTGTAGGCCTCAGTGCTTTGTGTGCAATTACAACTTGACCTTTTGTTTGTGTTTCACAGTCGTCTGTGCAACATAGGATAATATTTTCAAATGACTTCAAGTTACATTATATCCATGTTTTCAAATTGTTGATGTATGATTGTTACTTGCTTAAAACATTGTAAATCTGAGTATAACGTACCTCGTTGATGAACACTTTCACTGTGACCAATGCTCAATGCCTGTGGTCAGGTCCAGGATTGGCAGCAGGGTGGAGGATGTGTCAGGAGGGCTTTGCTGGCCCGGCACAATCAACGGGGCACACATATATATGGCCGTGTTTCTTCGGCAAAGCATGGCCTTAGTATGGCCAATCTATTCATGCCATAATTGCGGACAATATAACTTTGACCTTCGCTTATTTGGTCCATCAAATCTTCTAATAATATACATTTCTGGACAGTCTGCCCGTCACTGACGGCAGCTGTTTTGTTCCTATAGACTTGTGTGGCCTTCACACCCTCTTCATGAAACTCCCCCCTGTTCACTTTGGTGGTGTCTTTCACCACCAGCACCTTGATTTGTGGAAGCATTTCATATGGCTTAGTAGCCGTTCCGAAAGTTTTGGACAGAGACATTCTGAAAAAAACACAACAAAATAATCAGCAACGTATTAATGATTTGTACACGACCACTAGAGGTGCTAAACTTTAAAACGTAACTCTAGGACGTAATAAGCTGCTGAACAATCTATTTGGTCGTTTTTTGGAGGAGGACAGGCTGTTTGAGTTGTATACACTGTTGGAAAGAGGAGAGTCCTAGCTTTCTAATGATATCAGGATTATTGTTGTTGTACTCCTAATATTAAGCAAAATATGTCACATTATATAATGACTGTCACCGAGTCATCATTTTGAGAAAAAGGTCTTTAAAGTTTCCTCTTCTCTGGAATCTATCGATCTGATTGGTTATTAGCAAATGATCCAAATACTACGGAGGGAAGATATTTTCGTTTGGATTACTGGTCTGGGGGAAGCTCGCGAGTGTGTGTGTGTGTATACGTGTGTTTGTGTATGTTTGCGTTTGTGTGTACTGCAGTGGCGGCCGGCCCATAGGGGCGCTAGGGGCGCCGCCCCACCTCTTCCCACATGAAAAATAAAAAATATATATATTTTTAAAAAATTATATAATTGGTATCAGTAAAATGTATAATCTACAATAAAATATCGTTTAAAATTGTGTTACGATGTCTAAAGTTACTGATAAGTCACATGTTTCCTGCCTGGCCTTGCCCGTGTATCATTACCCTCTCTCTCTCTCTCGTCTGGGCGCTAAGAGAGGAGCCCTCAACCAGTGCAGCAGCAGCCACTAGCAGCTGACTGTTGCTATCTTTAAACTATGCCGCCAAAACATAATTTCAGCCAATCAGCGTCGACAAATCTGATGGTCACAGGGCGCCTACGTCAGCGCTCGGTGCAGTCTGTGAGTTGTTTGGACTCGTATCCAAGGAGACAAAACAGGAAGCTGTCATTCACTCTGGAAGCTATCATTAGCAGCTAATGAAAACTCAGTTTTTGACATAAAAACGGAATTATGGATTATCAATACTTTTTCAAAGTGACAGACACATTGGATTAACCTATGGATTAACCTTCAGTCGTTTTTGATCAGAATAACAGCAAAAGGTGAGCATAGCTCCGTGTTGGCTACCTAAAGCTACGTCGTGTGATGTCTGCATTTGCTTCCCCTGTCGCGAGTTCTGATCGCTCAGTGATGATACTTTTATTTCTAGAATCTGTGGAATCTCAGCTTGTTAGCTAAACTTGTTTGTGCATATCCGATAAATATATTGATTGATTTATACCTAGAGTGCGTTAGCATTTTTTCGCTCGGGGCTCATTTAGACGCTTCTTGTGAGACTTGTGTTTTGTTTCGGTAAACATGGTTCATATCATCAGTTACCTGAGTTTCTTCCCGTTAAATGACCAGGACACATGAATAGTTTATTACATTTTAAGAAGCCCTGAGACGGTGAGAAAAGCCCCTTAACAGGTTCAATGGGAATTAAATAATTTCAAGTAATTTTGAGTGTTCCCAAAGCCCCGGTGTTCTGCAGTTTGTGTGGGCTTACTGTACTGTTGCAGTTTATGTTGTAGAAACTATGTCCAGGACAAGGTGTTTGGAAGATTCATAGCTAACCACACTGAAGATTATGGAGGGGATACGTCCCCAGCTGACCCAGAAAGTGACGCAGGTTCTGGTCCAGGCTCTCGTCATCTCACGCCTAGACTACTGCAACTCCCTCCTGGCTGGTCTACCTGCATGTGCCATCCGACCTCTGCAGCTCACCCAGAATGCAGCGGCTTGTCTGGTCTTCAACCTTCCTAAATGTTCCCACACCACGCCGCTCCTCCGCTCCCTTCACTGGCTTCCAGTAACTGCTAGAATCCACTTCAAGACACTCGTACTTGCGTACCATGCTGCGAATGGATCTGGCCCTTCCTACATCCAGGACATGGTTAAACCGTACACCCCAGCACGTGCACTCCGCTCTGCATCAGCCAAACAGCTCGCTGCACCCTCACTGCAAGGGGGACCCAAGTTCCCATCAGCAGAAACACGTGGGTTTGCTATCCTGGCTCCAAAATGAGCTCCCCATTGACATCAGGACAGCAGATAGCTTACACACCTTCCGGCGCAGACTGAAAACTCATCTCTTTCGACTCCACTTCGAGCGATAGAATTACTAACAAAGCACTTATATACTAATAAAGGGCTGGCTTTTCTAAAGCCAGTTGGGTAGCACTTTAAATGTTTTTGCTCTATGAAACCTGATGTACTTATATGATTCTGTTTTCTTCAAGTTTGTATTTTGTTGGTCGAACGCACTTATTGTAAGTCGCTTTGGATAAAAGCGTCAGCTAAATGCAATGTAATGTAATGTAATGGAGGTATTGATCAGTCGTCTCATATTCTTAAGCCTCAATTTGTCCTTTCCCCCCTCTAACATCACCAGAAGTCATAATTTAAGGGGTCTTTTCTCCAAAAAAAAATCCGGGAGAGCATCCCCCCGGACCCCCCTAGTATTGTTTGGTCACCATTTCCACAGCCCCACCTAAAATATTTTCCACCAGCCGCCACTGTATTTGTTTCCCGGGGAAAATACTCACGAGAAACACCGGCTGTTGTTGTGCCTGCTGAGACGTTAAGTTACTCCGTTCTCCGCTTGTAATTATGCCGAAGCTTCAAAGTTGTATTTATCATCTGAATTTGCCGAAACAAGTTTAATATTCTGAAAGCCAAGACTTTGTTTAATTGAAATCAGATGAAAACAAACTGTAACGGACCCTGCCGTGTTATCTATGATTACAGCAAATCAACATCAAAATCGTGAGATTTTGGAAATAAAAGTTTCATATTCTGAAAGTCAAGACTTTGTTTATTTAAAATCAAACAAAACACCCGAAAAACTATTTTGAAATGAGCCGTTGCGACTTCCGACTGATTTCGATAGAGCGGGTCACATACATGTATATGCTGTGTTTTTACATGGACTTATCTGTAAACAAAAATAAATGTAATAAGATGAATGTGAAAGTTATCGTGAGGACAGATCAAAACATATTGACTTCAAGGAGTCAGAAACACAGATTCCATTAATTGTACAATTCCCTGATGTATAATTGCCTTTAAATCTCAAATGTTTTGAAAATCCACACTCATATGTTTTAGAGGCAGATTTCAGCCCTGATGTAACCTCCTTTGCATTAATACATGAAACTAATTACCATCAAGTTTTCTACATGCGCTCTAACAATTACGTTGTTATTGTTGTGCCCTTTTCTTCTGCAATGGTATACTGGCACCCAACTGGAGAATTGGTTGTGGATTGAAACAAGCATTTATTTGCATATTCTTTTGAAAATCTTGTCTAAACTTGGTTATAATTGCAGACACATTTGGATGATAACCTGGCCAGTCATTGCTGGCTCTTAACTTTTTCTTTTCTTACTAAGTTAGCTGGCAATGCAGAAAGGAAACGCCCCCAGTCTTAATCTTGACCAACCCATTGAAACAGCCTTAATGGACATGGCTAATAGCGGCATTCCCGAGGTTGGATCCCACTCAACGACACATGGCAAAAAAAATCCCCCTTGTTCCCCTCAAGAGTCAATGGGTGCCTGGATACAATTGTGGTCTCAATGACGCGATCTTGAGCCTTTCCCTTCCGAGGTCACTTAATCAAATATGCTGTAATTATCACTTGTAGCGCGAAAGTGCTTAAATCTCACGTCACGAGACAATGTGTCATGCTGTCCTGTTTTTCATATTCATTGCGTCTAACTGCATCTGATTTGCCATAAAAGCTGTCATCCATGTTGCTCGGTATATGTCTCACTGGGGGGAAAGTCTTGAACTTGAAGTATCAGCTCAATTTGAAAGCTCTCAGTCTGTCAATACATTTGGAATCAAACGTGTTTAATTATAGCAGTGGAAACTTAATTGACCCAAATGTCTCCGTTAAGTGCAGTGGACTCCCTCACTTCTCTATCTTTGGCTCTCCTTCTCTCATCATCATCCAACCATTTCCTGAACGCCTCAAGAAAGTGCTTATAACCTATATTCCTGAGCCAAGTATATCTGTCACCCATTTAATTACCCTATTAGTCTCCCCCCTCTCTCTCTGTCAGTCCCTTATCCAGCCCTGTTGTATTCAAATCAAATTTACATTATCCGTGCTATAACTTTCTTATTCAAGCACACTGACTCCATTCTTAATCACGCTCCTCTCTTACAACCCTCTTCGTTTTACTGTTCAGATTATGCATGAATCACATTTTGATATCCCCCCAAATGTCTTACTTAACTGCCACCTTCTAAATCAGCCATCACACCTCTCCGTAATCTTAAGAGTTCCCACATCAGCACAAACAGTGACAGCGTGTGTTTTATTTGTAAGATGTAGTGCATCCCATCAAATATTAACGCTCGCCGGGGGAGAGGAGTGCGAGCAGCTTTGGAGTCGCTGCTTGACAACGTGAGTGAGGACATTGGGTTGGAAGGGCCGGTGTTTTCTCTTTGAAGGGGGGCTTGTAATCAGCGTCGGGCTTCATTAGGATGAGCTGAGCTGGTGATGAATCACCGATCACAAAGCGCCGTAGGGTTGGTTAAAGTTCATGCTCCGGTTTGTGTGCGGCACATGCGGAGTATCAGCACAGACACACAGAAAAAACACAGCTTCAAAGGAGGGCAACATGTGACTCGTAAGTCAAAAGGCCAAAGACGTGATGACATGTATAGACTTTAGTAGTCCTTGTGTGTCTCTTTGCAGGCATTTAGTGTCTTTGTAGTTGTTTTGTTTATCTTTATAATTGAATGAATGAATGAAAACTTTATTACAGACTCAGGGTCCAGATAAAAGACATTACATATACTAAATTACATACACAGCATAAAAATAATTCATAGTTTAAGAATCATTTAAATCAGTGTCCTACAAAGAGACAACTATACCAATGTCTCCACAGCTGTGATTGGTAGCGTGTACTAAGCCTTATGTTCGATAAGGCCAACAGGATTTCATTATCAGAGTCATTAAGCCGGCAAATACATTTATACATGAGACTTCTTAAAACAGCTTGTAGAGCATTGACTCCTGCAGCCACACACATTTCACTTGCACTAGACCATCGAGGTCTCTTCAGCAATATTCTCATGGCTAGAAAGAATTGATTCAATCTTTCTAGTCTGTTAGTTATTTTACATGTGGTTAGTGTGTGCGTCTCTTTGTTGACTGTTCTTAGTCATTATTTGGATCTTTACAGTTGGTTTGTTTCTTTTTGAAGTCATCTTGTGCCTCTGTTGTCGTTTGCGGCTGTTGGTGCTTGTTTTGTATACCTTTCTAGTATTTTTGTTTCATTTCATTTCAAACCTTTATTTACCCAGGTAAATCCCATTGAGATCATTGATCTCTTTTTCAAGGGAGACCTGCTCAAGTAGTTCCACATGAAACATAAAAACATAAATAGAACAACAAAAGGACATCAAACAGCATCATTTACATAATTATCCACATAAACAGGTACCAATAGCTTCCGATTGAGTAGCATCCAACCGAGCTTTAAAAACATTTAGTGGCACCAGATTGTTCAGTTTCCATTTAATTTGCAGACTATTCCAAGACAGAGGAGCTGCGCATCTAAAAGCTGTCTTCCCTAAGACAGTCCTAGCAGTTGGCACATTTAATAAAACCACAGCATGCGATCTCAGGCAGTAGCCACTTACACTTTTCCGTGAGATCAGGGAGCAAATATAAGATGGAAGTTTCCCTAACATGGCTTTGTATATAAAAATGTACCAGTGACTGAGCCTTACCTTTTTGTACTGATGTTGTGTCTCTTACTGGTGTTTTTGTGTCTGTTTGTACTCGTGTCTTCGTGGTAGTTTTCAAAGTCGTAATAGGTTTTTGAAAGTCTTTGGGGTATTTGCCCTGGATGAAACGTGTGTCTTTGAGTGACATTACGTAGTTCAGGGTCCCAGCGTTAGGGCAACTTTGGTGTGTTCAGTAATCCATTATTAACTGAACAGCCAATGCATTCTTCAAATGAATAAGCAAGCAGCTCTTGTGTTACATAGTAACACTTTTAAGGATTGTGTAATCTGTTTGGCCGCAATTGAAACACACTATAACAATATGTACACATAGAGGGGAATGCATGCAAAACTCAGGTAAAAGTACCTACAATTGTATTTATGTAAGGTACTACTGTGTTGTTTTTTACGATAACAGTATAAAAAGACTGACACTTTGAAGTCCTGTAAAATATCAAAGGCCATGACGTTAACCTTGGTATTGGCCACATTAGTAAACAAGAGATGTGAAGTGAACCATGTATTTTCATCATTCCAGGGGTGTGAGTCAATAACTTCTGATGATGAGAGGAAACGTCCACAACACCCAGTGATACCATCATAACAGGAGAAGGGCTCTTCCTGAGAAACACAATGACAATACAGCAAGAGGAAGGACATGAACACGAGTGCTCTGCTGTGGATCTCAATTGGATTGCAGCTTATGTGTTTGATTACATTTCCATTTGATTGTGTTAAGGAAGACGTGATGAAAATGGTGGCGGCACACACAGGTATGATTACATTTGGCTTTGGTATAGCGGCGAGGCGGGTGTGCATATTTGACACACCTTGCATTTCAGGGGTAGATTACAGCTGTTTGCTGACATGCTGTCCTCCTGGGTTTGCGTCTATCTGCAGCCAAAAAGAGGAAAAGAAAACTCCCACCTTGCTTTGAGAAAACAAAACCACCGAGACGTGCAGAGAGACACTTGGCATACTGGAGTATATGATTTCACCTGGCACCCTGTCACTGGTGTCAGAGCCAAGGCTTTAAGAAGCAATTAAACACAAACATGTGGCGACATAAAGGCCCAACTGCTCTGAAGTTCTGACTGGACTAATGACTACAGGAAGATGGGCCACACCATCAGTCATGTGACACCATCAGTCATGTGACACCATCAGTCTTCCATGCTAACTTTCCATTGGTTATTATGGTCAGGTGTTCATTGTAGACATTTGTATCCACGTTACTACAAAGGTACTATATTGCAATGGTTCCTTACAAATGGGACCCCAAATGTTTTTTACTTTTGAATGCATGTAACAAACATTACGCCGTCTGTGGCTCTTTTTCTGCTGTAACAACGTACATTTCACCTCTCTGGGACTACTAGGGTCGAATATTAAAAAATAATACGTCCTATCTTTAACCTAGCCCGCTTTCCTTGACCTGCGAATAACATGCTAGCAATGGTTAAGGTAGCCAAGAGCTTCAATAAGAGATGGCTAACTAGTTCTGGCTACTTCTAACTGCACCCCGTAGTCTTTAGACCCAACTCAAAAAAAGCTTATTTTCAGATCTTAAAAAGTTCCATGTTGACACACTAGGTGTGTACTCCGCACTTGAAAATCACAAGACTATTGCAAACAATAGTGCAATATAACATATGAATAGTGTTTAAGATCTGCTTCAGTTGGCAGGATGCAGCCTCTCCTCATTTAGAAGTATTAAAAGCAACACAACCCAGAACATGTGACTCGACATCTGTCCTTCTGGGGTTAAAGAAGGACATAGAAGCAGATTGAAACTCAACTTGCTATATGTGCAAGTGTTTATGCAGAACTATCTGTCTTTGTGTTTGACTCTGGCACAGTATCCAATCCAATCCATTTTATTTATATAGCACATTTAAAAGCAACAGAGTTGAACAAAGTGCTGTACATCAACAACTGTATAAAAACATAGCATAAATACATAAAAACAGACAGGACATGAAACAAATGTAATACACGAGACAATGAAACCAGATCATAAGCCACCGACTGAAAAACTCTCCTATATGACGTACAAACAATACAAAACACTAGTAAGGTAAAAAAAAAAAAAAAAAAAAAGGTAAAGGTCCCATGAGCGAGGAACTGGGACGCTGAACTCAAATGTAATGGTTCCACGAGTTGGGACATAAAAGCAGGCGAGGGCTTTTTGTTTCAGCTTGTCCCCAGCAGAGCATGTCGTTTGCACTGCCATCCCAGACTGTTGCCCACATGTTTTATTACTTCAATTAGATGAGTTACGGCTGCCTTAGCGCCTCTCTGATTGCTGCATCATTTCCATGTTCTCAGCTCAAAGCCTTACAAATGACATGCTGATCTTTAAATGTCAATGCTAAACCTGAAAGACGGAGCATCTGAGACCTCCTCCGTGTCTATCTTTAACCTTTCAGACTATCCAAGTCGCCCCTTAGCGACCAAAGGAACTACACTTTGTCAAAGCTCTCTTGAGAGATGTATCCAGCTCCACAGTGAACATTTGTGTTCCCCTCAACTTGATCCCTCTCCGCTGTAAAAAATGTTACGTGGTGCAAACAGTTGCAACAAAAACAAGTAATGGAGAAAAACACATCCAAGAATTGACAGTATGAAAGACTTCTGCTCCCTTCGTCCTGCTCATTGCCTGTCTCTTCTTCTCTAGGGACCTTTCCGACGATTACCACTACAGTTAAACTTCCATATCATCAGCTGAGAAATGCTTACGCTGCGTTTTACTACCCATGGCAGAGTATAGCAGCTGATGAGGTGTAGAGGCTGTGAATATTTAAACAGGAGATGGGTATATAAAGACAAAACGACCGTATCTTAGACATTGCAGTTTGGATTAGCTGACTCAAGAAATGGATACCCATTACAGTTTGCCATATGCAACAAAGTAACTTGGCAAAAGAGAATGAACCCTCACCGTGTGAAGGTTTCCTAAAGAGGTCACCTGTGGCCCTGCAAAACTAGGCTTTCCTAAAGGGACTACCCGCAAAGAATATCATTTAAGCCAAGCAACATTTATTAAAACATTTAAAACATTGTTGGCTGGGATTCAGTGACATGTTGGGTTCAGCAAAGGCAGTGAGGTTCATCCTCTGAGGACCATGAACTTCTGCAAAGATGTTATTGGAATAAAATAGTTGCTGAAATATGTCAGTGTAGACCAGGGCTTCTCAAACTCCGGACCAAGGTCCGGATCCGGACCGAACTGAAAAACAATCCGGACCGAACCCTGTGTCCCATTATATAAAAAAAAAGAAAAAAATAATTTAAAAAAAAAGAAAAAATCTGATTCTGATGTAAATTAAAGTGGACCTATTATGCTATATTGGAAAAAATATATTGTAGGGCCATACCTATACAAATATAGGTCTGTGAAGTTTTTTGCTTAACATACCAAACAGATCACCCATTGTAGCCATGCCTCATACTGCTCATACCCCTCTTGTGCAGCCCTGTTAGAGAAACGCAGATTTTGGGTCCTTAGGTTGAAAAAAAAAAAAGAGGAGGCGGAGCTAATGCCTGATCAGAATTCTACCGGAGATAAAGTTAAATTCTGTTGTGATAAAACGCCATCCTGTTCTAAACCACATCAAGGATTATTTCTGAAACAGTATGGAGCTCAAATGCTTTTTCTCTTGCAGGTTTATCACAAGGTGAGTTCCTTTTTATTTCCTGCTTTTTAAACACATGTGCTCTACAGTACAGGTTAGCTCTGAGTGTTAGCGAGGCTTGCTAATGTAAACAAAGACGAGATTACGTCCAAAACACGTTCAAAACGCGTCAGGCATTGGTTCTGATCGCAATTCTCTGTGGGTCCGCTGCCGATTTGACGTCAGATTGACAGCAAATCTATATCCGCTCGTTGTACCCCTGTTTTTAAAAGATTTGGGTACGGAGGAAAAGAGAGCGGGTTTCATTTTCTGACGCTGCGTGAGTTCCCCGACGCACCGGGGACACATATTTATGTATAAAAGACATCACAAAGTGCATTTTGCATGATAGGTCCCCTTTAATGTATATTTTCTTGTGTCTGACGCGTTCTGAGAATGAACGTTGTTAGAGATTAAAAGGGATATCTGATCCGCTTTTCAAATCTCCGCGCGTTCCTATGAAGCTGGTTATAATACAGGAAGAAATCCAGTGCCACCAAGTAAACAATATCTACTTTAATGGTAATATGACAAAACAATACAATCAATACAGTACAAATTCAATACAGTTAATCTTTGGGATCCCGAATTTACCTGCACGTGAGCCAGCCAGAGGAAAGAGGCTGAACACCGCGTGTGTTTCTGTGTTTCTACTCTGTGACAATGGGAGGAGTTATCAGATCCTCCCATTCGGACATCATTGATTGGCCGCCCCAAATATCACAGACACCTTAGACCTTAGGCTTCCCCAATCACTGTAGCTAGATCTAAATTGAATGCAACTCAAGACATGCTCTCACCTTCCCCCATCTTCCTTTGTCCTCAAAAACATATGTCAAACAGGCCCCACATCCAGCTCACAGTTCCACCCAAATTATTCCCATTTTAAGCTTATCCATAGTTTGCTAACATGAATAAATACAAATATAACTCTACAAATCCCCCTTTTGGTCTCATTTTAAGAGATCAACTATTTCAAGACACTCACATTGATGAAGCCATATCTAGGAGCTTATATTATTTAATAGTTATCCATTTATTTTATTGTTCTTTTTTGTTTATAGTAAATCTTCCTTTTAATTCTTATTTAACATTCAGGAATGGCTCCACATATCAACTTCATATGACCGTGTAGAAATACCAAAATATATCCTCAGTGTTTAGACAAATCGTCCATCAATAGCACAAAAATAAACATACCAAAAAATATAGAAGAAAATAGTAAAATATATGTTTCCAAATAACCTCTTTTATCATTTATCATTTAGTCCTCCTTAATCATCAAATTACAAACTTTAAAAATAGCTTGCATCTCAAAGATTTGCTTCAAGACAATTATAGTAAAAACACATTTAACATTTAGGATTATTAGCAATCCACCTGAGGTATAAAATCTGGATTGTAAAGGTCCAGTTGAAATTCACAGTTCAAAGTATAACATTCACAGTGGTGATTCGATTAATCCGTAATCTGCAAAATTGCAGTGTCCTCAAGCTTTAACATTACTTCACTACGCTTTAGTCAAAAGTAAGGCACTTATCTATACATTCATTTTAGTCAAATACATTGTTTAAAAATCTGAAAAAGAAGAATCAGATATTTATTGCGTAGTGTAAAAACCCGAAAAGGTAAAATCTATATACATCTTCTACATTCTGAGTGTCAATTTTAATCAACTTGTCATTCATTTTGTGGGGGTCCCCATGGAGCAGAAGCCGTGATTGTGCCCCACGGATCTGAAAGCTGGGCGTCGTACATCAACACGGAGTCATCCACTGTGGAATATCCTACTAGTCTCTGTGGAGCCTGGAGGGCGGTTTTGGTCATCTTTCGTATGGCTAGTTTAACTACAGTGACCAAGCAGATTATCACAATTAGCACAACTAAGATAAACATTGAAACGGTTACTGCAAATTTAACCAACCCCGCACCCCACGATCCAAAAGTTCCAGTTAAATCCCCAAGGGTAAACCCATGAGTTTCATGCAACTCTTTTATCCCCCTGGCGGTATCATGAGCCATATCCATGACCTCAGGTGTAGCATCAGAGATGAAAGAACAACACTCAGATCCAATCACCTTGCATGTGCCCCCCTGGGCGGCTAATAAAAGATCCAGTGCCATACGATTTTGTAATGCTACAGTCCTAACCTCCTGTAATTCTTTATGTTCGGCTAACATGGCTGTGTTAGATGCATTTAAGTGATTTTCCACTACTTTGGACAACGCCACAATTTCCTGCTGAGAAACATAAATACCGTACCATGGTAAAAATAGACTAGCCATCCGCTGTCCTTCTGTAATCGACCTGCTGTTTCTATGTAGAGAGGGAAGTATAGCTGCAATCTCATCAGTCTTCACTTTACGGATTAAAGGGATTAGATAGGCCAGGTAACAGGTGCCATAGAAAATGTCATAAGGCATACAGCCATAGACTCGGTCCCCACAAACTAAGTAAATCCTCTGCGGGAGGGGCGTTCTGGCTAACTGCACCTTTATTACGGTATTACAGTCGCTGTGGCCCACATCTGGAGAGGTAAGAGATCCTCTTTCATTCTGGAAACAGATGGACACATTCTTCCACTCATGTACTACAACTGGGGGAACATAGACAGAACAGTCACGGGTAGGGGACTTACCTAAGGGTAATGGCTGCGAACAGTCATGTATTTTAACCTCAACTGAGTCCACTGTTCTGGAGCCGAACCAGGGCACTACTGTTACCAAAGCCTCAACTAATAAAGATGGAGTGTGTGGTTGCAGTGTACATATTGGACTGGTAAAGTTAACCGAGCAATTAGTCTGGGCTAGAGCTAATTGGAATCTGTATTCAAAAGCTAGGTTAATATATTTCTTCACATATATTAGTCTTAGGACCGTCAACTGTTTGAACCCCTCTGGCAGGTAATCTTTATTTACTGTCTCAACAATGAGCGAGATTAAACCCTTGTATTGTAGAGGTTTCTCAGAGTTTATTGGATACGAAGGAGTGTAACAATCCTCGGCCTCATCTCCAATGCGGGATGCTATGTCATTCCAGCTAACTAAACCGTAGTCAGCTTTCGTGAAAGGAATTGGGCTAAACATGGGAGAATGTACGGATTCTGGCATGTTTTGGCACAGCCAACAGTTGCTAACATTGCGTTCATGTGCATAGTCTAACATTAAACTCATTGCCGAATTGGTTTTAGTTAGTTTAGGTGGAGCGATTAAGGCCTTTTTTGAAGAATCTACATCCTCTCCTGTTTGTTTAAGTGGAGCGATTATTAGGGCTTTTTCCGGAAAACCTGTTTCATGATATGGTTCAATATATGTTCTAATAGAGGCGTGTCCGGCGAACCCTAAATTAGAAAAATCTGTTTCATGCTCTGGTTCAATAAATGCACATCCAGTGACCCCCGAATTGGGAGCTTTGTAATCTGGCTTCCGTGCCGTGCACTGGGACTCATATTTTAACTGTTCTGCCGTGCTACACCACAGTTCTGGGGGCATATTTGCAATGGTGTTGAGTGTTATTCTTACCATCCTTGACGAGACCCGGAACTCCTGATACTGCGTCCCTGGATACGCTTCCCACACCGTGTAGTCGCCACCCTTGCTTAAAAACACAGGGTACGTAATAACACAGTTTGGTGAGTTACATATTGCAGTTGGGCAGTCAAAAGAAACCTTCTGTGGTTCGTGAGCAGAGAGAGGGGCATTCCTCCTTCTTCTCTCTCTGTGTCTCTCTCTCATTGTACTGAATGTTAGTGTGGTGATTGGAAACAACCTGTCTTTGTCGCTAGGCACTGATTGGCCCGTTGGTGTGATTTTGCCCTCAGAGTCTGGGCCACCTGTCGTTGGAATGGTCACAGCTTCATCAAGCGGGGCTACCTTGGACAGGTACAGCAGGCCCAGCATGAGGAGGATGATGACAGCTTTCACACGCCAGCCTCCGGTGGAGGAGACAGACGCCATCTGGAAGCGTTGATCCACCCCGCTCTGCCTCGTTCCCTCAGGGCCGTTCCTCGACGTCCTCTTCAGCCCGCCCGCTTATGGCGACTTCTGGGTCGGTGATAGGAGTGTTGTCCTCTGGTTCCTCCTCCTCTGCGCGGACCACGTCCGTGATGATGTCGTCTAGGGTCCTTCCCGGAGGTTTCCCCACTGCGCACTGATTCCAGTGGTACCAGATGTCTCCTTTCCCTTCCAAGCGGACAGCGTGAGATGTCCTCTGCATCACCCGATGGGGTCCAGAGAACCTGGGTCTCAGCCACTTGGGTCTGATCGCTTTCAGCCAGACGAACTCCGCAGTGTTCGCTTCGTGTTTCTCGGGTCCCCCTTTTGCCTCTGCAACCTGGGTGGAAAAATCTGCCACTAATCCCTTAAGTTGCTGGAAGTATGGTTTCGAACTCAGAACCTCTACTTCCGTTCCTACACTTAGGGCTCCTGGACCTGGGAACTGGTGACCATAAGTGAGCTTAAATGGAGAGAAACCTGTCCCTTTGTTAATGGAGCTCCTGATTGACATAAGAGCCAGAGGCAATGCGTCTACCCATTTCATGCCAGTCTCTTCACATGCTTTGCTGAGTTTTTGTTTTAAGTTCTGGTTCATCCTTTCCATTTTTCCCTGAGACTGTGGATGATAAACTGCTCCAAAACTGTGTCTTAGTCCTAGGGACTCTTCTACTGTGCGTAGGTCATGGTTCTTGAAATGGCTGCCATTGTCTGACCTCACTTTCCTAGGAAATCCATGTAATGGAATGTAATGCGTGACTAGGAATTTGATCACTGAGTCTGCATCTTCTCTTCTGCAAGGGATAGCTTCTGGCCAACCTGTGTATCCATCTACTACTACTAACAAATATCTGAATCCTCTTACTTTGTCAATCATGTCAGTGTAGTCAATGATGATTTCTTCTCCTGCCATCTTAGGTAAAGGAAACTTTCCCTGGTGTGGTTTCACAGTGGCTCTGATGTTATGGGTTAAGCAAATTACACACTCTTCTAGGTGATTTGCTATCATGTCTGGTAGGTATGGGTGCCACCAGTGGGTCAGGTGCCTGTTCATCTGAGTTTTACCACAATGCGTTGGGCCGTGTGCTTCTTTAAGCATGGATCTTATCCACTCTGGGGGTATAACCGGTCTCCCATCTGGGGAGTACCATATCCCCTCTTTGTTGGTAGCTCCCCGGTTTGACCATAGTTTTTTGTCTTGAGGAGACCCCGCTTCTTGAGCTTCTTTAAGCGTCTCATCTGTTATTGCGGGCAGCAAGTCAGCGGATTTTAAGACAAGCATTTGATACCATGGTGTATATCCTGCCTTCTCTTTAGCTGCTTTGTCCGCTGCATTGTTACCCCAAGCCAAGTAGTTGTTTTCTGCGTTGTGACCTTTACACTTAAGTAAAGCTAACTTGTTGGGCAACATTACTGCTTCTGCAAGCCTTTTGATCTCTTTCTCATGTTTGATGGGGGTATTTGTGGACGTTACAAATCCTGCTCTCAACCATTGTCGCATTTCCACGTGAATTACGCCGTGGACATATGCTGAATCAGTGTAGATGTTTACATCCTTTCCTTTTGATAGCTCTAATGCTGCAATGACTCCCATTACTTCTGCCAACTGTGCTGATACTTTCCCTGTTACTTCCCCAGCTGATACTTCCTCAAAGTTTCCCTCAGGTTTTTGTTTTACCACGGCATAGGCTGCTTGGAGGCCGTTTTGGGGGTGTCTAAAACAACAGCCGTCTGTGAACAGGTTTTCTGCCTGTGGGATGGGCTCGTCTCTGAGATCTATTCTTAGCTTCACATCTTGAATGATTCTTTCCTCACACCTATGGGGCTCTCCGCTACCTATGGTGTCTGCGCTGTTAACTCCTTCGTGTGTGTATGTGATGTGTGCCTTTGTCAGAGTTTTCTCCAGCCTTGTTTGTCTCGTTGAAGTCATTGTGAATGCACTTGAGTTCACAAAAGAGACAATGCTGTGTGTTGTCAGTACTGTCAAAGGATGGCCCATCACAATGTGTGAAATCTTGTTTAAGATACGTGCTGTACCTGCCGCGTGTCTCATGCAGGGAGGTTCTCTGTTTTCCACTCTGTCCAGTGTAACACTGACATACATCAATATTGTCCTACAACCCCACTTTTTCTGAAAAAGAATCCCATTTACTGTGTCTTCATTTTCAGAAACATCAAGAAAGAATGGTAATGCATAGGATGCAGCGGCGAGAGCCGTGACTTGGGACATGGATTGTTTGAGAGAAATGAACGCAGCTTCTGCCGCTTGTGTCCAGTCTAGTGTGGCAGTGAGATTGCGCATGCCTTTCTCGTTGATGAGTTTTCTGAGTTCAGCTGTTCTTGGGTTATACTCTGGGATGTAGTGTCTGCTGTAGCCTGTGAGGCCCAAAAAAGACAACATGTCTTTGACTGTCTTGGGTTTCGGGTGGTTCAAAATGTGTTCCTGATGCGCTGCTGACATGCCCGTGCCTGCTGGGGAAATCACTCTGCCCAAAAATGTCACCTCTTTACGGGTGCATTGTAGCTTTTTCTTGGAGACTTTGAACCCTGATGTGTGGAGGCGCACCAGTAGGTGTCTGGTGGCCTCCAAACAAGAGGCTGCAGAAGGTGCTGCGATGAGAAGGTCGTCTACATACTGTATTAATACTACCCCCACTGGCAATGTAACGCCCTCTAGCTGTTCCCTGAGCACTTTGTTAAATATTCCTGGAGACAAACTGAAGCCTTGTGGTAGTCTTGTGTATTTTAGTTTCTCCCCTCCTATTGTAAAAGAAAAAATAGGTCTCATACTCTCTGCCAGAGGTATGCAGAAGAAAGCGTTGGCTAGGTCAATACAGGTGAACCATGTATGTTCAGGTGAGACATTACAGATAGCCGTGTAGGGGTTAGGAACTGGTATCAGAGCTGTAGTCGTAATAGCATTAATGGTTCTCAAATCATGAGCCATTCTGTACTCCCCGCTAGATTTTGATACAGGAAGTATGGGAGTATTCCAAAGGCTTTGTGAGGGTTCTAACACCCCTGCTCTCTTCAGTCCCTCAACTGCCTTGTCAACACCCCCTTTTGCCTGTGGCTTGATCGGGTATTGTGACCGGCTCACAGGCACAGAGCTGCTCACCTCAAATGTTACTGGTGTGGCTTTCAAGCAGAAACCTACATCCTGAGAGTGCGACGCCCACAGGTCAGACGGGAGATCACGCAACATGTCAACTGTATATGCATGGTCAGTTTTTTCCCTACCATGATGTCTATCTACTTCGTGTCTTTCCATGTGGATGCATTCTTGTGTGTAGATTTTAAGACGATACGCTCTGTGTGAGGGAGAGTATGTCAGTGCTGCGATCTGTGTAGGTTCCCAATCTTCGACTTCTAGCAGCGTCTTTACCATGGGACCAAGTTCTTTAGCTTCATAACCCTTTCTGATAGCTAATGTAATGTGTGGTGTGGACTCAGCAGACAAACGGTACCAGTACAGTTGTTCATCAGAGAGCTCAACCGACGCAGCCACACCCGCCTGTCCCACAAAGAGATTTGTCGTGGTAACGTCCCACACGGCCATAGACACCTCATTATCATACTCATATTCATAACTTAGGTCGTCTCTTCTATCATAATTCAGCGTCAGGTGGGGGGGGTCTGGAGGGGAGCCATAAGGCCTGAGGAGGTTAATCCATGGCTTCCATTGTTGAAAAATGGAATACAGTCCAGGTGTGTTGTCCCGAGGTCGGTCCAACAGTCCCCAGAATATAGTGGCATGTTGGGTTGCTTCTGCCTCAGTGGACTGGGCCAACATCATCTGAGAACCTGATTTTATGGTAGATAACGAACAATTGATGGTTGTGCCATTTGGGAATGATATTATCAGTCCATCCGGGGAACAGAGGATGGAGGCATTCGCTTTGATCAGAATATCCCTACCCATGAGGTTAGCCGGGCTTTTTGGTGCAAGAATATACTGGTGTAAGAATGTCTGTCCTGCTATCTTGGTGGATAACAGCGTGGAAAGCGGTATTTTCTCTATTTTTCCCGAAAACCCTATGACTGAGACTGTTGTAGATGTTTTGGACGCCTTGAAGACGGGAGAATTGATGGTGGAATATCTTGCTCCTGAATCAACAAGGAATGGTAGGTTTGAGTCTTTAACAGTCATATTAATGTATGGATCCGCCAGGCCCGTACATCCAGGGTTCCCTGGGCGTCTTCATTCTTCGTAGTATTCCCCCTCATACAGGACAAACTGGCCATAGGGGGCGGCCATAGCATTAGGGGCAATGTGACCCTGGTTCGGTTGTTGCGGCAATGGGACAGCCTCCTGGGGTGTCTGGATATATGGTCTCTCCGATCCGTTCCCCCCTTTAGCCCGCCCCCTTCCAGGTGGGGCTCCATGTGGGCACTGCTTGAACCAGTGATCTGGCTGTCCGCAAATGAAACACACCTTCACGTATTCCAATCTAGGAGTCATCCCAAAGCCACCTCGACCTCTGACCCCTCCTCTGAACCCGCCCCTCTGTTGCCAAGAGCTATTATTGTAGCCAAATTGGGGCTGACTATAGGACGGACCCTGGTTGGAAAGGCCCCCTTTTGGGTTTTGCTGCCCCTGTGGCTGCGCGGCCGGCGCTACTGGGTGAACAATCAACTGTTTGGCATTCTTTTTGTCATTCTGAACTGTTTTCCGGGCTATTTCCAGCTGCGTTCGCAGTAACTGCACCTTCAACTCCTCTTCCTCAGTTTTAACCTCTGTATGTTGTTTGTTGAATTTACTCAAATGATGGGCTAAATGACGTTCCCACGTCTGTGTGTTTAACTGATCTACCTCTGGATTGTCCTCCATCAGACTTTTAATTTCTTTCGGCACTGCTGTAAGCACTGCTTTACGGAACATCTGTATATGTTGGTCATTATTATCTGGACTGTAGTCAGTTGCCATTGTGTATTGTTGGCGTGCCCTGAGCAACATGGTTGCTGCAGCCTCTCCAGGTGTAAATGTAAATGACAGTGATCCGTAACCTCCCCCTGTCTGTGGGAAATGCTCTCTCATTGCTTTGCCCAGCTTGCTGTGAACATCGTTAAAGGAAATAGGCACGTCATCTTTCATTGTCGATGTTCCTGATCTATCCTCAACTCTTTCTACCTCATAATAGGAAGTCTGTTGTGCTAGTATTCTCCTGAAATCTCCCAGACAGATAGTCTGTCCTACAGCCATGTCCGCAAACCTTCGCATCAAATGTCTCCCTCCCTCAGTAGGCAACGGCATTTTATCGATCAGCGCATGTATGTCCCCTAGTGTGAAAGGATGATAAGCCATCTTCCCGTTTTGCGCGGCCACTAAAGGCGCCTGTAATACTGGAGAAATAAAAGCATGCTTGGTGGGGTCTTCTGCGGTGTGGTGAGACCTTAATCTGTTACGGGGCATTGAAAGAACCTGATCTACTTCCACTAGTTCACTTATTGTTCCCGTCAGAGATATCTGCTTAACTTTGCACCTCGCCCTCCTGCTGTCTTCCTCTTCCTGAGAGCTGTCTTTACGACCCTGGCCTCCTGCTCCATTGTAAAACCCCCCAGTTTCATGGCTTGCTGTTTCCCTATCCCTTTTATGGCCCGCTATCTCTCCCTCACTTTTATGGTTCGCCGTCTCTTCCCCACTTTCATGGCCCGATGCCCCCCCCTCAACACCTGGGTAATTAGACGTATACGTTTGGCGTGATCTGTTCTGAAAAGGATCACATCTCTCCCCCGTCTCTATATCTTCTAGCGAGCCCTCATATCCGCTCTGTTCCTGTCTCCTGTCTTCCTCCTGGTCTGTGTTAAAACTAGGCCTCCGCGTGGTGTGTGCGCTGTCTAGTCTGTCTAACGGGGAGGAAACCTGTTTTTGTTTAACATTTAGTCTTTTCTTTGGAGTAGGGACGCCCCTTAACGGACTCAACGCTACTGTTCCCACCATCCTATAGTTCCCTACGCTCATGGCCGCCTCCTCTCCTTCTGTGTCCGATGTATCTGCCACAATCATTTGCAATTTATTTGCGTTGTCGTCGGGTAGAGTATAAGGGGGAGGGGGCTGTGTAGTCAGACTACCTAAATCCGGGTAAAGGAGAGAGGAGCGGGTGGGAATAGCCGGATTTTGTATGGGTGTAGTTAGAGATTTCTGCTCTGAGTTAGAGACAACATTATTTTGCATTCTTTTAAAATATTCGACTCGTTCTGCTACATAGTCAAGAATGTCTCCATGTGTAGGCACCTCCGTGTCTTTAATACCATGAGGGAACAGAAGAGTGTTAACTTCATCTGTTTTTATGGGGCTTTGGATTGCCATTGCACCCGGGAGATTTTGGTCTGTGACGGGAGGAATATTAATTCCAATCATTACGAGGGCAGCATTGTGACAAACCCTCCTCAATCTATCTAGTGCCTGTTGTTGCTTGTTCCATTTGCTACGGGCAAACCATCTGGGCTTCTGTTCGTTTAGGTGTGCAAGTTGCTTTACAATCTGTCTTTCATATAAATTCAATGCTGTGCCCAAATTACCTACGGTGTCGTCATCCCCCACTCTATTCTCTGTTATCATTGTATCGTGTAGGAATCGGAGATCCGTACAAGCCTTTTCTTTAGCCCCCTGTTTGATTCCACTTAAAATCAATCTCTTAATCTGCTCCCGGTAACTCCCTGGAATTTCAGAATAGTCCTTACCATTCTGTCGTTCCATATTCACTTCGCTTTTATTTATCTGACTTAATTAATATGTGTTCACTTGTATTCATATACTGGGCTATTGTCGTTGTTATTATTAACGTGCTTCCCGTCTTCAATACCGGCCAGCAATGTAATGATGAAACTCTAAGTTTGAAGCTAAAATATATACAAATGTCAAGGGTGTGTTACCCCCTTTCAGCCACTAGATGGCAGCAGCAGACCACAAATGAGCTTCACTCTTCTGAGTGCCTCTTTTATCCCCGGAGACAATTGAAAAATCACACAGATTTATTCCCCGTACAGTTTGTCCAGCTTTTATAATGTGATGTTTATTTCAACAGGCTAGTGGACCCGAATGATGCTTCGACACTCTGAAAGAATGTGACCATTCCATGGGGAACTCCCAGGTCGTGAAAAGCCCTTTATCACACGTTTAGCTTTTCAAATTAAGTTTACAGACCAAGGGAAAACGAGAGACGGTCCCGTCACAATTTTTTGTGAGGTTCGCGTTCTCTCCCTCGATTGGTATATAACAGAACTCTGGCTTTTAGCTTTCAGCCTTAGTCTGTTATTTACCCCAGTTTTAGACGGCGACCCGATCTGATATATCGAGTTTCCAGGTTTTGTCGTGCAGGAATCAAACCTCGCACCCACAAACTGCCCCGTCTCTACGCCACTCAGGAATAATCTACCTGCAGATCCACGCCAAACTGCTCTATTTTCGTTACGCAGGACTTTTGGTCTACCTGTCGATCAACGTTTGCGTTTTGTATATAACTTTCCTAACATAGTAAAATATGCATTGTATATTCCATTTAAACTTTAAAAACACTGTGAAACACCTACAGACAATCCTAAAGTTTTAGTGTATCCAATTTCAGACAGTCGAATTTCATAACAGGCGTCTGTACCTTTGTGTAGAGTTGTGCAGGGCCCTGCTGATTGTCTGAGAAGTTTGAAAGCGTTTGTTCTCGACCCATTCCGGTCGTCTGGATTCTTCCTCAGCTTCGTTATATCTAGACGTCGGGGTCACCACTTTGTTAGAGATTAAAAGGGATATCTGATCCGCTTTTCAAATCTCCGCGCGTTCCTATGAAGCTGGTTATAATACAGGAAGAAATCCAGTGCCACCAAGTAAACAATATCTACTTTAATGGTAATATGACAAAACAATACAATCAATACAGTACAAATTCAATACAGTTAATCTTTGGGATCCCGAATTTACCTGCACGTGAGCCAGCCAGAGGAAAGAGGCTGAACACCGCGTGTGTTTCTGTGTTTCTACTCTGTGACAATGGGAGGAGTTATCAGATCCTCCCATTCGGACATCATTGATTGGCCGCCCCAAATATCACAGACACCTTAGACCTTAGGCTTCCCCAATCACTGTAGCTAGATCTAAATTGAATGCAACTCAAGACATGCTCTCACCTTCCCCCATCTTCCTTTGTCCTCAAAAACATATGTCAAACAGGCCCCACATCCAGCTCACAGTTCCACCCAAATTATTCCCATTTTAAGCTTATCCATAGTTTGCTAACATGAATAAATACAAATATAACTCTACAACGTGCATATATATTTACTTGTGTGCGCGAGCGTGACATGCATTTAAGTTAACCACAAGTTTACCTTGACTTTCTAATGCTTCTAATGCCATTTTTGCCGAGGTTCAAGGCATTGGCTACAGACAAACAGTGCCATTTCTCCCACTAGTTCAAGCTATGATACTGTATGTATGTATGTATGTATGTATGTATGTATGTATGTATGTATGTATGTATGTATGTACAGATGTAGCGCTCCATTTCAGACGCCTACCCGTGCGGGTCCGTGATCGGCACTGGGTGGGCTCCTGCTGAAAAGGAAACCCCCCCCCGCAGGACTTGAAACGCCCCCTTGATAAATACATTTAATTATAATGAAACCAGCTGCAATGGATCATGGATCCACCAGGGGGAGCCGTGATTAAAAAGCTGCCACACTGGAACCCATGTGAAATAAACAGCTGATCTACAGGTATCTGATATCGCGGATATTTGTTAAGATCCATATGTCACGGATAGGATCATATTCTGTGCTAAATAAGAGACATATAATCATTTACTAAACATCCCCATGTTTTTATTTAACAAAATAATGTTTAATTCACGTTGGCGTAAGTACAAAACCATCGCTATGTTTTTAGATCAGGAAATGCATCCAGGCTCAAACAAACGATTTTCAATCATCATCCTCACGATCATTTAATGTATCATATGTTCGCGAGTTGAAATTAATGCACTAAATTTAATCCACGTGAGTTTACAACAACAAAAATAATCGCTTTGTTTTTATATCACATCCGACCGGAGGAAAATGCAGCACGGGTCTCACTACCGATCATCCTAATCCCACGGGCAAACAATAATATGTACAGTGTTAATAGTTTACTGTATTATTAGTGTCTAATATTAACGGGGATTTCGGAATGGTAGCCTACTGGATTTTGATTTATTGTATCGGCTTCATATCGCAATATATTCCCGAAGTCTGAAATGCAAAAATGTCCCACATTAGGGCAATTCACCCTACATTTAATCATTCATACAAAATCATATTTCGTTTCTTTTTAACGAAATAAATGTGGTTTAATCCACATAATTTACTGTGTTAATTGTTTTCTGTAGTATTGTGCACATTACTTTTCGCTGCTTGTTGCACCCCTGGTTAGAAGCTAAACTGCATTTCGTTGTCTCAGTACCTGCAATATGTGCAATAACAATAAAGTTGAATCTAATCTTGAGCAGGAACAAATGTATTTAGGCTACTTAGTACATATCTGACAAACGATTAAACACATTTGTGCATTCTTTAAACCGAGTCAAGCCGAGTCCGGAGGTGGCGGCACATTAAAGTGTGCACCTGATTGTTTAACTTGAAGGTGCCTGATCACATTTAATCTTTCAAACAAAATCATATTTCGTTTATTTTTAACGAAATAAATGTGGTTTAATCCACATAATTTAGGCCTACTGTGTTAATTGTTTAGTATTGTTTAACTTGAAGGTGCCTGATGTGAACATTTCCAGAAGAACTCTAGCTTGAATGGCCTTTGTATGTATACAGTACGCCTAACATAGGCGGCGCGTGAGGCTCAGGTTTGGGAAGGCTAAATAACTTGTTTTTTCATCTTACGCTGCCCGCCTCCGGCGTCTATAGAAAAGAGATCAACTCAGTGAAAGCACCGCCTGCTGACCGATCAGAGCTCAGTGTGCGGAGTTTAAATCTATCAAGTCATATTACAGGAAAAAGGAAATGCAGTTTAAACTGCCGTATGCAGAGAAGACGCCGACGTGTCGCACTTATCATTCATATCACACTGACATTACATCATCAATCAGATCATCGATCTCACATCGATATCACAATATTTCCTTATCTGAGTCAGCTTCTCGAGCCGAATCTGGCCGTGCAACACTTAGTTACATTGTCACATATACTGTATGCAGACGTATTATTTTAAGCAACACATTAAGTTGACGAAACACTCAACTCAAATGTAATAAAGTCAGATCCACTCGTGTTTTAGATGGGGCAGTATCATAAAACTGTTGTACGCTTTCAAACACTCGGTAGTTTATTTTTTAACCAGTTGTTCTGTATTCTCCTTGCAGGTGCAACTATGTGGCTTGTATCCTGGATTATATGTTTAAATCATCATGGATGTTTAAAGTTCATATTTGTCTAATATTAGTTTACTTTTCATTAATGAAGTATGATGTTGCGCTGTCAGTACACTTGTCCCTGTTTGTGATTGGTCAAATGTAGCTAACCCCGCCCCTTTCACGTGAACGCGTTCTCAGCTGGAGAGATAACCCCTGGCTTGATTTACCGAGTTGATAACCAGCGCCGTAGGACCGTTTAGCGAGATCGCGTTTGTTAGGGTTAGTTAAGATAACTCAAGCATATCCAGGGTCTGTTGAACTGGCTTCGTGGTACAGGGCACAGGTGGCTGCATAGCAGCGCTAATGTCAAAGACATTATATTTTTATTTTACCAGGATGCAGTTACACAAATATTTGGGAAGGCTTAGCCTTCCCTAGCCTACAGCACCCGGCGCTCCTGGGCCTACTGTATAGCCCAACCATGTACACCTTCCTTTTTTCCCGTCCAAAGTTTGAATTGGATAAAGGTAATGGTTATCGATGGTGCTTTTATAGCCTATTGTATAATAACTGTGATTTATATTGTTTTTCAAATGCATATGGCCACCCATTTACACTGCTCTTCCCGTCAAGAATATGAATAGAACTTAGTTAGATCACTTTACATTTCTGCAAATTAATTTTTAATCACACACGTCTCCCCGTCCCGAAAATGATAAATAAAATAAAAAGAGGAAACCATTTTCAAGTTCAGTTTTCAACGTTTTATTTAAAATGACTGACATAACACAGACACCATACTGTAGGCCTATCTGCTGCGGAAACCAGGACGAGCTATTTCGGGATCTGTTTTTCGGGGGCTCCTCAGTCTCTCATTTACCCGGCTCCTGATTAGGACACATCCTGGGGATTGTGTTTACAAACATTGACCAGACCGTTCACCAGCCCCCACCCCCCATGTTGCCTATGCTGTCCTGTGTTGCGAACTCTTTGTTTAAAACGAATTGGCCATCGGAATGTGTGGAGGAATTCTCCCAAGGGTCACATTCCACAGCTCTCCCCCCCCCCCCCCACTCCTGTTATCTCCCATCCCCCAGTCTGTAGGTTTGTGTTTGCATATTTATATGCCGTAATTCCTACTGGTCCTCTCACGCACATACATTCTCCTTACAGTATACATACATAGGCTATATGAGTCCGTGTATCTACGGACCATTTGTTTTTCTTTATTAAAAAAGTAAACGGAAGAGCGTCTGAGAGGCGTTTTTGCCCTTTTGCTTGTTACCTTACTAAATGATCTACTGGTCAGTGGAGCGAGGGGGGAGGCCCGCGAAACTCACGGAAGTGATTTCAAAACAAAAAGCACTCGTTTGCTTGGAACAAAGAAAATGGCCAAGACACACATTGACTCCAGAAAATGAATGTTATTAAGGGCTGTAAATATAATAAGCCTGTGTCTAAAATTGACAACAGGCTTATTATATTTACAGCCCTTAAGATACACTTTTGTGTTTAACAGCTGACCACTACCATGACATACTTTGTTTTAGTACATTTCGCATGAGAGCAAAATGTATAAATATGAATATATCCCGCCGTCCCTCTTCGTCTCTTTTCGTCTCGTTTCGTATCACTCCGTTTACCTGATTACCTCACCCCCTCCCTGGTAAATACATCCTGTTGAGCAGAATCTACAGTTTCCAGTATTTTCCGTTTCGTAAAATTATCAAATACGGCGAAGATATTAAAATATGTGCTTCCATTATTCATACTTCTGAAATATATCTGTATTAACTTTATATCATCGTATGTCCGTGTTTATTTGTGTCTGTTTATTGGGTCTTTTTGCATGAAACAAAGACTGGCATATAGTTTCAAGCCAGTACTTTCGACAGAAATACACATATACATCCTGTTGAGCAGAATCTACAGTTTCCAGTATTTTCCGTTTCGTAAAATGATAAAATACGGCGAAGATATTCAAATATGTGCTTCCATTTTTCATACTTTTGAAATGTATTAACTTTATATCATCGTCTCTCCGTGTTTACTGGGTCTTTTTGCATGAAACAAAGACTGGGATATAGTTCCAAGCCAGTACTTTCGACAGAAACACACGGCAATGTTGTCCGGACTGTTGTTTTTATGCGGCACAGGTCATGTGATCTGATCACGCCGGCGTGACGGTCGACTCCAAAGGGTTAATATTAAATACATATAAGTATTTTTACAACTTGTATTTAGAAATACTCTGTTGTAATTATTGATGCATAAATGTGTTCATCCATTCAATGTGGCATCTGCTATAATGGGGTTAATGTATGATATTACTTAATAATACAATACATTATAATATATGATATGATAATTATATTTTAGTTTTATTCATTTCTTATTTCATAGATTCTCATTATTTTTTATCGCTCATCTTATTTTTGATTTTATTAATCTGTGTGAATCTGTGCTGTCCTGTTTTTCACTCTCACCCTGTTGCTGTTTGAACTACTGAATTTCCCCACGGGATTAATAAAGGTCCATCTTATCTTATCTTAATGTATACATTGATTTACTTCAATCTACTGTACTGTGTAAAAACACCCCAACAATATTACAAGAAATATACTGCATAAAGCAAACTATATACTTTATTTGATCTAAAATATTGATGTTTTTTCATTATAGTAGCTTGTGAAAACCATACAGTAACAAATAAGTGATTAAATGCTACAGTATTCAGCAAACACAACTGCAGAGCTGCAAACATTGCAAACAGTTGTCTTTGTGTATTTTGTGAATGAAGCGCCATCTCATGGTTAAATCCTGTAATTGAACAAATGGGGAAATTGGGCAACGCTCTCTAGCAATTTGGCAACACCCCCAGCCGCTGGCATCCGCTGGGCTTTTGACTGGGACACACCCACCTGAGTCTGATCTGGAGTGCTTCATCTGTATGTATGAATGTATGTATGTATGTATTGAATGTCTGTGTGTATACAGGGGCGCCGTTTACCGACAGGCAAGTGCTTGGACCAGAAGGGGGCCCCCAAATAAGGTAGATTAATCCAATCCAATCCAACTTTATTTATATAGCACTTTAAAACCTCCTGACCAAAGTACATGCATAGCGCGCCCAAACTGCTTCTTAATTAAGTTTCGTTTCTCCGCTCCGGGGGTGTGGGGGGGGGGGGGGGACTTTACTGGCATTGATCCGGACCATTGACCTTGTATAAAATTCACAAGTGGACCTCTAACAAAAAAGTTTGAGTACCCCTGGTGTAGACCATGGTGGAGGAAGTTACCACTTCATCTTTTGGACAAAGCCTTCAGCACATCCAGGATAATACAATCAGCAGGGCGAATGATTACACCTCCTCAGAAATGTGATCTTTTTTCTTTCATAAAACCGGTTGTTTGTCACTCTCAGTTACTGAAAAGATATTTTTGACAATGGAACCAAGTTATTATAAATACTAACTGGGAGGAGGCAATCGAGCTATCGTCAACTAATTAACATGTTCACCAAAGACACATATATCCACCCCCTTATTTAGATCTGCTCCACAATCAAATGGATTCTGTCTTAGGACAGGCTCACCCTTACCCCAAGTCGTGTTGCCATAATCCTGCTGACAGACAAATAAACAAAAACAAACCTCCCATGCAATACAACCTGTTCCACAGAAGGACAGAGGACTTGGTACACCTAATTGACAGAATGCATCTGTACAGAAGTGTGGTGGGAGCATTCAGTCACAGTGAAAATCCTAGAGGGGAGTTTAAAAAGATTATACACTACGTTTTGGGAGAAGAGAAACGAAGGGGGGAAAATAAGTGGCGTTCCAGTTGACAGGATGTGGAGACACCCACTCAAGACTGGGACCTGTTGACGACGCACTGGGACCAAGGAACGGGAATGATAGGCAGCGTAAGGAAGAGTCTGACAGTGGGGACTAAGAGGAGGGAAGAAGTGAGTTGTGAATCCTCAACAGTGGGACCCTGCTGGATACATCAAATGGAAAGAGGGAGATCTGGGAGTGAGGCTACATACGTTCTGTTTTCCCTCGTCAAAGTCCCATGGACAGTGTTTTCCATCGCTTCACAGGTTTACCTTTTTTTAGTAATATGATGTGTCACCAGCCAACACATCAGTTTGGATGTATTGTAATATCTCACAGGGTCTCAAACTGAAAGGGGCTGTCAGTGGGAATCAATCAGATGACATCTTTCAGGGGTTTGTGCTTATCCTCAAAGTACCCCGATTCTGCTGGTTTTGGTGTAGTGCTTGGAAATGAAAACTATTGGCAATAAAAGGGAATCAGACATTGCCCATAACTGAACCAATCAGACCCTCATTGGCAAATTGATGCCCACTTATTTTAAATGACCATGGCTCCACTTTATGAAGGTTTATTTAAATGTTTAGCAAAGTAGTATTCCCCTTTAATAGTGAAATGACATGCATGTGTTAAATTGATCCCCTTTAAATTCCAACTGCACTAATATTTAAATAGTGAATTGACCCAACATATTTAATGGTCAAATTAATCCTGCTACGGCGAGTAACGACTAACTCAAAGGCACTTCTTATCGGCGAAAATCCATGCAATGCACTGCAGTTTAAAACACATATTGTTGATATGTCTTTTCTAGTGCTGCATGATTAACACATTTTATTCTAAAGAAATGTAGTCACTTATTAGCAACCGCATTGAATCTTTGGACATTCACGAGTGGAGTATTTACTGACATTCAAATCAAAACAGGAACATTTCTTCAGCTTGTGATAACCACAGCCCTTATTTGGGGCCTCTACCCACAAACGTTGAAAAAACCTTTGATTTCGACACAAGGGAACCTTAAGTGATAATATTTTCACTTCTTTCCGGGTTTTAAGACTCAATAGCGGACCACTGAATTGTGCTTTCTCTGATTTGAATAATGCACTTGTCCATATTGCCATCAAATGTTCACCCTAGTTTTTATTTTATTTGCATATTTGGAATCAACGTAGTCCACGCTTCAATATTGGACGGATTGGGTAACGGACTACATTTTTAAATCAGTTTTTAAAGTAACCTACCCAATGCCTGACCCCAGTGTTGGTCACCTGCTATCTTTTTCGAGCAGTGGCTAAAATATAGTCACTATATCATTGTATTTAGAATTTTTAAATGGTAGATATAACCATGTAACACGTTGCTGTTACATGGTCCTTTCTTTCTGCAGCTCTAAATGCTAAGAAGAGAAACGGTTGAATTGATCGGCGCTAATGACGTGACTCTTCCTCACATTTCTACTCATTTGCAACAAGTATCTGGAACTCCGTAGACGTCTTCCTTTGTGGCGCGATGATAAGTCACACTTGAGAAGCCGGAGACGACAGAAAGCAGCTCACAGGCACTTCAGTATTTAACGCTGACGCTTGATTTGACATTTCAGTTAGTGTGATACATCGGACGAGAAGGAGCGGTGGGAGAGCCAGGGGAATCGGGGAGTTGCCGTTCTCCCTGCCTCTCCATCATTGTCACCCGCGTTTCTGAAGCGTCATATTTTAATATAGCGAATAATCGAATTTGTGGTTCTTGTGAAACAGCAAGCATATTAGCGGCACTTTTCTGCAAGCTTGCTGCGTACTGCAGTATCTCCATGGTGGAAATAATTACCCTCAGGCTAGCTGATGCACGTCTCAGTCCCATATCAGAATCCCTTTATTAGTCCCACAGAGGAGACATGTGCATCGTTACAGCAGGAAAGAGCCACAGACAGCTTAGTGTTACTTATGTTAACAAAAAAGTACTAAGTTATGATATAATAAAAAATACTTTTCAAAATACAAATCCTGTAACAGTTGTTCAGATTTAGCAGCCAGGCATATGTATATAATAATGTATATATTGCACATAGTTTGATGGTATTTAACAGCAGCAAGTTACACAATTTACAAAATACAAAATACACACCTTGTAACAGTTCTAAGGATTTAGCAGCCAGGTATAAAGTACACAGTTATTAACGGCATATATAATAATAATAATAGATTTATTTTGTTAGCGCTTTTACAGGTGCTCAAAGACGCTTTACAGATATAGTGAAAAGAAAGGAACAACAAATAAATATATAGTTAAAGTCAAATAATACAAAAACAATCACACATTAAAAGCCAGATTGAAGAGGTGAGTGTTTTGAAGGTGGTGAGGTCAGGGCAGTCTCTGATGGGTTGGGGGAGTGAGTTCCAGAGGGAGGGGGCAGCGACGGAGAAGGCTCTGTCCCCCCAGGTCCGGTGATTGGACATATTGCACATAGTTGATTGGTATTTAACAGCAAGGGGTGACATAGTCTGTGTTGTGGTGTGTGTGGGGGGGGTCTGCAGGAAGGAAGGACAAGCCGTATCTCTCCGTGAGACAGCAGGGGGGCAGCAGCCTGTCGCTGAAGGAGCTGCACAGTGAGGACAGGGTGTCCTGGAGGGGGTGGGACATGGTGTCCAGCAGGGAGGACAGCTTGGCTGCCATTCTCCTGTCTCCCACCTCCTCCACAGTGTCCAGAGGACTCCTGTCTCCCACCTCCTCCACAGTGTCCAGAGGACTCCTGTCTCCCAGCACCTCCACAGTGTCCAGAGGACTCCTGTCTCCCACCTCCTCCACAGTGTCCAGAGGACTCCTGTCTCCCACCTCCTCCACAGTGTCCAGAGGACTCCTGTCTCCCACCTCCTCCACCGTGTCCAGAGGACTCCTGTCTCCCACCACCTCCACAGTGTCCAGAGGACTCCTGTCTCCCACCTTCTCCACAGTGTCCAGAGGACTCCCGTCTCCCACCTCCTCAACAGTGTCCAGAGGACTCCCGTCTCCCACCACCTCCACAGTGTCCAGAGGACTCCTGTCTCCCACCTCCTCCACAGTGTCCAGAGGACTCCTGCCTCCCACCTCCTCCACAGTGTCCAGAGGACTCCTGTCTCCCACCTCCTCCACAGTGTCCAGAGGACTCCTGTCTCCCACCACCTCCACAGTGTCCAGAGGACTCCTGTCTCCCACCTCCTCCACAGTGTCCAGAGGACTCCTGTCTCCCACCTCCTCCACAGTGTCCAGAGGACTCCTGTCTCCCACCTCCTCCACAGTGTCCAGAGGACTCCTGCCTCCCACCTCCTCCACAGTGTCCAGAGGACTCCCCAGTCTGTTCAGTCTCTGTTGATGTTGCAAAGTTCTAATGTAACAAAGTACATTTACATAATGCATTGTGGCTCCTGTGACTGCAAGCAAACCGTTGAAATCCCCAAGCAGACGATCATATTCAACACACCATCTGACAAGCAGTTAAACAGAGTTGTCGCAGGTATGTTTTTTCCTTTTTAACAAAATTATTATATTATTTTATAATTATATTATTATATGATAATTTAGCTTGGTTTGTGTCAGGTTCCATCCAATATTAGTCATACTTTTAGCTTTCTAGCTGTTAAGAACGTAGCTCAAACTAGCACACAAGCACAGAGCACAACAAAGGGTTTTCAAAGCTGTTGGCAGAGATGAACAACTTGGAAACACCAGCAGGGCAGATCTTTTGTGGCACCCACACTGGGCTTCAGCAGTGCCATGAATAAAGTGATGCGGTTGGTGGAGGCTGATATGAAGATGGAGCAAGTGCTACAGAGTTTCATGGTGGATCTGGATGTAGACAGCAAGAATGACAGTGTGGCTGGACAGGCACTGGACATGTGCCTCAAGTTGGTGGCTCCTGAGTATGCCCACAAACCCTGGAACCGCTCCTCTTCCTTGAGCAAAGGCAGGTATCCAGTGTGCTGCTTTCCTACAAAGACAGCAGGTTTGGGTGTCTCTCCAGGGCAGCAGCAGTCCTAATACACCACTTTGGCCATCTGAGTTCCTGAGCCAGAACGCTCACATAAACAACCGCCTGGCCTGCCTCGTCAGAGAAGTGATGGAGCTTCCCTACCTCAAGGTGGTCCTCGTGGTGTTTGCCTACCTGGGTGTTCACTTGGTGGAGCCCTTCTATGCCAGAACCATAGAGAAAGATGCTACCCATACTCAGCTCAGGGAGTTCTACAAGGGACTGCATACAGGCTTGGGCGAGCCAATCAGCGACAACTACACTACGTTCACAACACCTGAGTATCCTGTAGTGTCTGACAAGCTTTTCAGTAGCGTCAAGAAGACCTACACAGAGGAGGTTCTGAACTCAGTGTCAGACGTGGCTGAAGTGAAGAAGCTGACAGATCTCATGCAGCCCCACCTGCAGACTGTCCTGGCCAGGCAGAGGAGGGACTATGGGATTGATGAGGAGACCTTCCCAATGGACTACCCTGTCAGTGAACAGGCTAGTAACATTGATGACACCCCTGTGCACAACATTGGGATGGAGAGACAATGTGGCAAGGTGGACTACAGACTGAAGAAGCTAGGCACACTGAACGCAGTCAGCAGGTCAATCATTTTACAGAAGAGCCAGGAGCTTAGGGATGGACAGATTCCGTCCTTCAGAGGTTTCAAGGCAGCAGCCCAAGCAAAAAGAGAGGTTGAACTCAACTGGAGTAAACTCATGAAGGCGAATAATTCGAGAGTGGGGCAGACCAGAAACAGGAGATGTCTCAAAGAAAGGAGAGGAAGAGACTAGACATGCTGGACACACTGAAATCTAGAGGTGGCCCCTTCACTGACAGTGGGGAAGTTGAGAAGTTCCTTGTGGATGAAAGTCTGAACAACAACGCAAAGCTGCAGAGGATGAAGCTTGAGGTTCAGTTTGCCAGAGGAAGTACCACGCTTCTGCCTAGTGTCGATCCTATCTTCAGAATCCAGGCGACACTGCCCAGTGGGAAGAGGAGGGTGACAACGGCACAGGAGTTTGGAGATGCTCTCATGGCGTAGGCAAGAGGAGTGACCGAACCACACTGGAATAGGCAACACTCCAAGAAAGTCTTGAAAGGCTAAGAAACATATGAGGTGCTACTTAAGACTGACAAGTTCAAGTTCTTTCCATGTCAATGTGACTGAATACAAATGATTTCACTGTTTTGTATTTGGAATACAAATCTAATCAAGTTTTCCAAATGAGTTTAGTCTTTTAGTCTTAGCAGACTGTAAGAACAGTGAATGCATACAAGCAGCCAACAAAACGCTCTGTGTTCTTTTTATTTTAATTTTAAAGAGGGATTAGTTTCAAGATACAGAGTTACTTTGAGGTGTAACAGTTCTTCTATTAATAGTGTTTATTAATTCTCAAATGGGTTTGAAAGCATTCATTCAACAGCATATAGGCAAACAGTAAGAATAGCTTATGCATACCAGGCGGAATGTGCAGAGAATGCCACTTTTTGGGTTATTTTTTTCATTTTAAAGAGAAGAGGGATGGGGGTTATTTTCAAGATACAGTTACTTTTGGTGTCAAAGTTCTTGTTTTGATACTAGTGTTAATCAAGTCCCAAATGGGTGTGTTGAAATGTTGAACTTGATGATTACCTACCCCCCCCCATTAAGAGCATGTATAGGTTGTGTGTGTGTGTGTGTGTGTGTGTGTGTGTGTGTGTGTGTGTGTGTGTGTGTGTGTGTGTGTGTGTGTGTGTGTGTGTGTGTGTGTGTGTGTGTGTGTGTGTGTGTGTGTGTGTGTACGCTCTCTAATCTCTCTATTTCCTCTGAGGCCGGACAGAAAATGTCAGCAAGTCAAAGCTATTAGAGCGGAGAGCTGACCTTTCATTCATCAAGCTCTACAGTGTGTAAGTGCGTGTGCGTGTGTGTGTGTGTGTGTGTTGTCCATGCTGTTCACTTGCTTAAAAGTAGATAACACTGTTTTTTCTAAGACAGAATACCGACTGAAACTCCCAAAAGTTACATTAAGCATCACATTATTTTAAAGCAGGGGGCTCCAACCTTTTTTTAGGGTTAGAGCTACAGCCGGTTTCAGACAGAGGGTGAAAGGAGGTGCTGCACCACGGGGCAGTGTGAGAAACTCCTCAGCTCGATCACTACAGAGCATTATGGATCAATAGACTTAGCAACATTGAAGTCTGTTTCAAATGAAACAGCAGAATCATATAACAGAGAATGAGTATAATATAATGAGTAGGATGAATACATGGGAGTATTCAAGTTGTTTATTTCACATTTACAAGGAAACATGTTACATGTTCTCTGAGAATATAAAAGTCCTTAAATTGTGTGAAAACCTTTGACACAAAAGGACAGAATGAAAGGTATCACCTCGTAACATGAGGTCTTCTGAACGGTAAATGGACTGCACTCATAGGGTCTGAATGGGTCCGTCTCGCTGTAACGTCAGAGTCTCATGAACATTTGATGATGCTTGCTAAAAAAACAAGCATTTCCTTTTTGGTAAATCATGTTTCAAAGTATTTTTGAAAACTCATCAATTGATACACAACCAAGGGTTTTCTTTGAAATGTTTAATCTCAGCTTTGAGCCGCCTGCTCTGTAATTATTATTTTACCTAAAATGCCCCTTATACATCATCGTAGAAAGATTGATTCCCCTGAATGCATCTTATTCTTTCAAGGCTGAACTAACTTATGAGCCATGTGTAACAAAGAATTGCTGATATTTTAAGTTGACCTGCCATCTTCTTTCACTCACTGGGTAGGTTTACAGGAGACTGCCAACTCTGAGAGTGCTTTATAGAAAATGTTTGACATTGACTCCCGCTTGTACCGGATTTCAGAAAATGTCAAGCCTGTCAATAGAGTCCTTTCTGATTACGGTGTAGTCGCAGAGTCAGAAGTTGAATTGAGGTGATTCAGCAAGAAAAAAAACAAGTTGGATTACATTAGAATGAAAAGGCCTTTAAAATTGGATGGTAATTCTACAGAACCATCGACTATGAATAAAGGATATGGAATTTGGATTGTAAAGCAGCAATGGAAAGTTGTTTATTCTTTAGAATTAGATTGCTGGCATTAATAGGGTCACCTTTTGATCAGAATCAGAAAGCCTTTATCCGTCCTGCAGCGGGAATATTTATGGCGACGCATACCTGCAAAGGTACATTGCAGATAAAAGGCAAGACAGTAATCTTTCTAAAGTTATGAAAGATTACTTTCATAACTTTAAAGATCAAATGCAAAGCTTCCAAATATGCTACATTTTTATAGAAATGTTGTTTTTAAGACTGCCTGTATTTTTTATTTGATTTAAATCGAGATAATACACCCCAAAAAAAGCTTTTTATTGATCCAAAACTCGACCCAAAGCCGTCTGAATTTCTGACATGTAATTCCCAGCAGCCTCCGCGCGCGTGACGTAATAGTGGCCAAACAGTCTCTGGACCAAATATCCTGACTCGGCAGTCTCGGTCACATGTTTTTCGAAAAGAAAACTGAATTAACATGGGTTATTGTTGAGCTTTTTGTTGTACGAACGGTGCGGGATCTGGGAGAGTTTTACATGCATTTCCCAAAGACCAAATCATCCGCAAAAAATGGATTTTTTTAGTGAATCGTGTTGGATGGCAACCGACAAAATGGAACAAGTTGTGTTCTGACCACTTCGCGTGTGATGCATACGACGTTGATCCTGCTATCATGAAGTCTGTTGGTGGAGAAGCATTAATAGCACGTCGGAGGCTGAAACCCGGAGCCGTCCCCTCCACATTTCAGCAAGAAACCACTGAAAGAACGAAAGAGCCGGGCGATGCAGAAACGCCAAAGAATTGAGGTAAACAACTTTTGATTAGATTTCAAAGCGCACGGAGCACAGCAGATAACGCAGATAACGGAATTGCAGTTTTATTGCTTATAGAGGTGGGCACCGTTAGATTCTGTGTCTTTACGATCATAAACAATGTGTTGGATGTGGAGCTAGGATAAGTAATA
This sequence comes from Gymnodraco acuticeps, assembly GCF_902827175.1. Lineage (NCBI taxonomy): Eukaryota > Metazoa > Chordata > Actinopteri > Perciformes > Bathydraconidae > Gymnodraco > Gymnodraco acuticeps. The sequence continues at coordinate 588,710 of NW_022989828.1, read as the reverse complement.
AGGGCGCTAGGAGTGATAGGTTAGCATTTTTCGCTCGGGGCTAATTCACTGTTAGCATTGTAGTTTATCTGCAGCTCATTCATCGCTCCTCCACTCATAACGGAAAATGTCGAACGTCCTACAGTCGGTGATGCAGACTTCTTCTCCCATTTCTTCCTTCACTTTCCCCTCACCCTCGGCCTCTTCCTCAGATGACGAACTTGAATCATCGCCATCAGCACTTTCATCGGTGATATCAGGTGACGTTTCCTTGTATTTCCTCTTCGACATCAGAGGCCATACCGTCAGGGGCGGATCTAGACAAATATTCATGGGGTGGCAAGAGGGTGGCAGGAGATTTTGAGGGGTGGCATCCCCTGACAGAAGTATATGCTGATTTGAATCGCAATCATATCAATCAATTAGGGGTGTAACGGTACACGTACCCGTACTGAAATTATTCGGTACGGGCCCTTCGGTTCGGTACACGTGTGTACCGAACGAATATAGCGTTAAACAATTTAGAACATGAACAACTTTCTGGAAGTAATCTCAGGTATATATCATAGAGCGACCAAGTAATTTCATTGGACGAGAGGCATACTATGAGAGCTGGTCACAGGGATGTGTTCAAATGTAGTCAGTAATTTGAGGAACTGTCGAAATGGCGAACGCAGATAATGTTGAGCTGAAAATCCTACAGCATCATTGAAGTCTCCGGTTTGGGAACATTTTGGTTTTGCAGTTACGTACAAGGATGACGGACAAAGACAGGTGGACCGAACCAAAACTGTTTGTCGGTATTGTTCAACTAACATTGGTTACGCGGCTGGCAATACATCACACTCATTTGAAAAGGCATCACCCGAATGTGAATATCACCGGTACCAAAAGAAAAAAGACTGAAGTGCAAATCCAACTCCCACTAGCATTTAAGCCTCCACCACTCGCAGAAAGTTCAGACCGAGCCAAAGCTATTACAAACGCCAAATATCCTTATGTTGCCATGTTAGCAAAGCGCTACCTGGCTGTGCTACCTCTGTCCCTAGAGAGGGTGTTCTCCACAGCAGGAGACATTGTTAGTGCCAGCAGATCTGCCATTTCAGCAAGCAATGTGGACAAGTTCATCTTTCTTTAAACAACATGAAAATACAATGACAAGCAAGTCCTAATGTCAAGCTGGCTGCTTAGGTACTAGTACAGTTCAAATACAGATTATTTCAGTTCATCAAAATGCTGCACCTTAATGTTTATTTTACTATATTTTGTATTTATTTGAATACATTAGTCACAGTTTAATAATAATAAAAAAAATGTTTTTAATGTTTTGTGATAATTTTTTCTGCTGTACCGAAAACGTACCGAACCGAACCGTGACCTAAAAACGAGGTACGTACCGAACCGAAATGTTTGTGAACCGTTACACCCCTACAATCAATGTTAACTTGGAAAGCCACAATATTAATATTTTAACTCAATCACATAGGTGATATTATTGTGGCACATCAGTAAAGCCTTACATATAAGGTGGCAGACGTAATTTAATGAATTTTAACTGAACAATAACTGAATGAGTTTGTCTCACTCTTAGACCAGCAGGGGAACCAAATCTATGCAGACTGCTGCAATAAGTACATTAATTAACTGTCTCATCGATGTTTGTCTGAATGAATATGATACTATTAACAATCATATTATTCCTATCAGCTGTATAAATAAATAATAATAATAATAGATTTAATTTGTTAGCGTTTTTACAGGTGCTCAAAGACGCTTTACAGATATAGTGAAGAACTGTTATGATTCACATATTCATTTATTATTGAATAAACTATATTTATTTTTTGGAGGAGTTAATGATGAATGTTCATCAAGATGCTTGCTCACCCTCCTTCAAATTTGAAAAACAAGTAATTATATCATTATTGATATACAGTTACAACCTTGACTTTACATCAGAAAGAACAAACATTAAAGAAGTGACTAACTGCATCAGTTAGGGTTAAACGTGTATTCAGCTAAAACATCGCTGCAGTTATTATCCAGTGGAAGGTCCTTACCTACTGGCCTAGTTAAATCAAAGTGGTTACTTTCTGTTGGCTGGGCAGTGTAGTTTTACACACCGTCTTATTTGACTTTTTCAGGACTTAAAATTGAAGAAAAAAATATATACACGCATACAAGGTCATCATCTTAACAGTTTGTTATTCTCATCGAGTCATCCGTGAGCAGTGCATCAAGTTGGCATGTCTATTACAGCTGAATGCGGCGATTACTATCTTGTTCAGAAAAACGCCTCACAAATGTATTAAGATCAACAGCTGTAGTGCGTTTTGATTCAATGCTGAGTACAGCCAAACTTGACATTCTCTTCTCTGTCATTGTAGACAGCAAATACCTCATTCCTTCAGTGCTTGGGTCCGAAAGGCTTCTCGTTTTGCGCCGTCCCGTTCAAATGAATTCGCCACCAATCATATTTCCACTCTCGCGCCAGGACCGGGGTTACATGACGTGCATCTTGTGCTGCATTCACTTGCACTCGGACATTAGAGACTTTCTCTCATAAATGTCCGATGAGCAACAACTTTTCTTTCAAAACAAAGATGCCAACTGGGGTGGCAGCTGGGGTGGCAAGGCTATTGTTTAGGGTGGCAGTTGCCACCCCATGCCACCCCGGTAGATCCGCCCCTGCATACCGTATAGATATGGTTGGATGTCGACAACATACTCCAGATATTGGGTGGCCTCCGACTCAGAATCAGACATGATAGACGAAACTAAGTTGTACTATCGGCGGAAGCCGCTGTGAGCCGCTGTGAGCATTTTTCGCTCGGGGCTAATTCAGAGGCTCACTCAGCGCCTGGACTTTATTTGTCTAAACCTCTCTAAAAAGGTCAAATTTCACTTGTTTTGCATCAATCTTGATACAGGGTACTTATTATATGTTATAGTTTGGATTCCTAAAGCTTTTAGTCTATAGTCTACTCAGAATCAGACATGATAGACGAAACTAGTTGTACTATCGGCGGAAGCCGCTGTGATTGATAAGCCAGGTGGAAATATGTTTGGCACATCTGACGTCACGCGCCGCCATCTTGCGGAGGAGCGGTGGAGAAAATAAATTGTCGGACTTGGTGTTGGGGGTTGAACAAAATTAATATTGCGCATTGCCAGACTCATATTATCTCCGATTTTAATACTGCAATATCTTAGATAGTGTTGTAGCTATATGATTTCGATTGTACTGGCAATTATACAAAAAGCTTTGCATTTGATCTTTAAGGAGCTTGGGAACAAATTGTTAACAAATATAGTGTAATTTGGGCAAAAGAGTATTATAACCGTACCATTATCAGAAGACAACTGTCACTTAGGACAGGGGTTCCCAAACGTTGCCATGCCAAGGACCCCCATATAGCATTATCCTCTGGCGGGGACCCCCCTGTTGCAATTTTTCTTTTTAAATGATGAGTACATTATGATGGAACAGCTTAATACATTACATTTTCTTAATATTTATTTGCATTCATAATTAATAATCAGTTATTCTTCTAAAAAATGTTTGTATTTATCTTTTGTTTGTCATTCATTACATTGATTGTGTCTTCTGTTATAAATATTCTACACAATATTAAACAGTAAACATATTTTTAAAGCATTTTTAAAGTGATTTCTGTCTAATATGAACAATCAACATATATTTTTAGCATTTTTGAAAGCTACTTATATATAATATTCAACAGTAATATTAACAATAAACATATTTATATTCATATATATATATATAAACAACAGTATTTGCTACATCCGTGCTCTCATCCAGCTGCAGAGCGAAATAAATATTCACTAGCTCTCACTTGCTCCAAAAGCTGAGCAGATTCTCAGTAGCGGCAGCTCGATTCTGATTGGCTTGAAGGGCGGTCGGGGCCCCCACTTTGAAAAACACTGACTTAGGCTATAATAATGTGGTCATATCCAATATTCGCACCCATATCGTACTCAAGATACTGGTGCAAATAAAAGACTGAATACACCCATTGATGAGGATGTTTGATACCAGTTGAATACTTCTAACTAGAAGGGCACCCAGAGAGCGCAGACCTCTGTAACGTTTTCTGTAGGGGCCTGCGTCCACAGTAGGGCTGAACGATTAATCGATTTTAAATCGAAATCGCGATTTGAAATGATGCGATTATCAAATCGCAAAGCCTGCGATTTTTTCTAACCCTAACCCTTTTTTTTACAATTTTTTTTCTTTTTTTCTTGTGTGTCAGTCATCCACACCAATCAGAAGTGCTGTGCTCCACATGTACCAGCCATTGTTAATCAATCAGAAGTGGCCCATGATAGAAGGTGATAGACAGATTGATCCAATCACCTGCCAAGTCCTTTTGAAAGTGCCTGCCCTTTCCAAATGGCTTCCAATGGAGCTTTAGATGGTTTCTGAGTCAGGTTAGTAATGCTCCATCACATCTTTCTATTACAGGGTGCATCTTAAACTGAAGCTTGACTTTAAAGCAACCCAACGGAAGTTTCATGTAAGTCTTTCACTCGTAGCTCGGGCTGCGGGGTGCTAGAGACGGGAGCACGTTGATACGACCTTCCTAGCCGGAGTTCTGGCCGCATTTTACAATAAACCGTTGGGTCGCTTAAAAACGAATATCGCAATTCGAGTCGCAATATCTGTCAGAAAAATCGCAATTAGATTTTTTTCCCAAAATCGTGCAGCCCTAGTCCACAGTGGCTTTTTCTGGCAGGAAGGCGCTGAGAAGAGCATCCTTTCAGTGGCTTTGTCTAGCTCTCCCCTACAACGACATCTCGTCAACATATGACTGCTGTTGTATGAACGTCTAGCATCGCCCCATTAGATTTATTATGGGTTTGTGACCATTTATTTGATTTGATTTATTTCAGTTTGATAGCCGTAGAGCAAGGAGGGTGATTTGCGTATGGAGATAAAACAGCAGCAGCAGCATCCAGTGTCCACACGCTGATCTGCTCCATTAAATGAACTTGTTGGTCTTTTTTATGATAGTTTTCGTCTGACACAAAAACAAGCTTATCCGCTCATTTCTACAGTGACTTCACCGGCGCTTTTCTGAAGAGGGCCCAAACAAGCCAACACAAAAAGCCCATAACCAGAACTTCTGGTTAACGATACTCGGAGTAAGGTACCCTTCATGTTATACAATTCTTCCACACAGGCATCTCCATCCTGGTTAAACACATTAAATCAGTCGTAAGCCATCATTAGCATTTTGCATGTTAATGGTGGACACCAAAGACCGGCTTTTCCGGAATCTCATGTCTGAATCCTCATTGCAGCCATGTGTGATTCCCAAAGGAACAATCTGTTTCCCAGGTTGGATTTATTGGATCACCGGAAAAATCTGACCTGATACCTAAAGCCTCATGAATTCCAACAAATCCCATGTCTCAACCCACGGGGCCTTAAAACCTGAAAAACACTCACCAACTGGAGCCATTCAGATCTCGTGATTTGTCTCCAGCTTCCTTTCTGCAAGGTGAAAGATATATAATGTGTCAGCCTTTGCTTAATGCTTCCATGTGTCTTTCAATTTCCATTCGATCCTAATGTTGCTGCCGGACCACTTATCATTCAGTAGTTCACCTCTGCTAAGTAGAAAACACCTCTTCAGGTAATAGTACGATTGTCATGTCTATTGTTGTAGATGTAAGGAAACTTAAAAAACATTGACTTAACAATGATCTAATTAATACATTTAAAACACATTTATGGGAAATACACTTGTTTGCTGTCTTTCAAATAGTTATTGAGAAGATCATTATGCCTGCTGGTTTAGGACCGAATTGCAGACCGCATTTTTTAGAATGTAAGGAGTAAATAAAATAGTCAGATTTTTAGCTTGTTTGTTGGATTCTTTGTCACAATCTTAAGGAGAACCCAAATGCAGCACTCGAGAAACCAAGGAGAATTGGTAATAAACTTTATTGGAGATTCCACTGGATCTGAGGAATTCCAACCGAGCAGTTTAACGCACCGGAGGACAGCGGGCAGAAGGTGAGTCAGGGACAGGCAGAGAGTCAGGGAGTAAGCGAGGCGGTCAGCGGGGATACAGGCAGGGTCGGATAACAGGCCAGACAGGATAGTCGAGGGACAGGCAGGATCAGGGAACAGGCAGAGCAGGCAGATCGAGGACAGGCAGGGTCGGAACCGGGTAGGCAATCTAGTTTCAAACGCGGGAAAGACAAGCATGAGGCAAAGTACAATCTGGCAAAGAGTGTGTGTAAGGTGCGGGTTTAAATACTGGCAGAAGCTAATGGGTGCAGAAGAGAAAGAGAGTGAGCTAATGAGTGGGTGTGGAAAACAGGTGAGACAGGTGAATGGAAAACTACTGGTGAATGATGGAGCAGACTATGACAGAACCCCCCCCTTAATGGACGGCTCCTGACGTCCCTAAATGCTAATCTACAGAGGAGGGTGGGATTAATACTCATCTGAAAAAGTTCTTTTGGCCTCCCTCTCCTGCCCCCTGTCGGAATCTGCGTCCTCATCAGAAGCCGGCCCCTCGCTGTCCTCCTCTGAAGAGCTGACGGTAAGAGGAGAGACTCTCCCTGTGTTTCTGCCCGTCGACGTGACGGTCTTAGACGGTTGCTCAGGATTACGCCGATGGAACTCCCTGATGAACCGGGGGTCCAACACATGACGAGCTGGAACCCAAGCCCTCTCCTCAGGGCCGTAACCCTTCCAGTCCACCAGGTACTGGACTCCTCTTCCTCTGCGACGGGAACAAATAAGTCGTCGGAGAGTGTACGTAGGCCCGCCGTCAATCATCCGGGGCGGTGGTGGGGGAGGGACCTTAGGAACCAAGGCACTCTCTCGCACAGGTTTGATCCTGGAAACGTGGAAGGTGGGATGGATCCGCAGAGTCCGAGGCAGTCTTAGCCTTACTGCTGCGGGATTGATTATCCTGACAATCTCAAAAGGTCCAATGAATCGAGGTGCAAGCTTCTTCGAATCCACCCGTAAAGGAATATCCCGGGAGGAAAGCCATACCTTTTGGCCCACCTGGTAGACAGGTGCTTTGGAACGTCGGCGGTTGGCAGAGGAGGCGTATCGGTTGGCCGAACAAACGAGAGTTCTCCGGGCTTGATTCCAGGTCCGTCGACAACGACGGATGAAAGCCTGGATGGACGGACAGGTAACCTCCCTCTCCAGGGCTGGAAACAGAGGGGGTTGAAACCCGTAAGCACACTGAAATGGGGACAACTTGGTGGCCGAACTGACCAGAGTGTTGTGGGCGTACTCGACCCAGAGCAGTTGTTTAGCCCAGGCCGCTGGGTTCTTGGAGACTATACAGCGTAAGGTCGTCTCCATCTCCTGGTTCTTTCTTTCTGTCTGACCGTTGGATTGCGGATGGAAACCGGATGACAGACTGACCGTGGCCCCAAGGAGCGTGCAGAATTCCCTCCAAAACACTGAGGTAAATTGAGGACCACGATCGGAAACCACATCAGTAGGCAGCCCATGGAGCCGGAACACATGGAGCAGGACCAGCTCCGCCGTCTCTTTGGCTGAGGGGAGCTTGGGTATCGGCACAAAATGAGCCATCTTACTGAATCGGTCTACCACCGTCAAGATGGCAGTGTGTCCGTTGGACGGTGGCAGACCAGTAACAAAGTCCAGAGAAATGTGAGACCAGGGGCGATGAGGGATAGGTAGAGGTCGTAGGAGACCAGCAGGAGCTTGGTGAGAAGACTTGTTTTGATTGCAAACAGGGCAGGCATTAACAAATTCCCTGGTGTCCTCCTTAAGTGTTGCCCACCAGAACCTTTGCTGGACTACCTCCCATGTACGTTGGATCCCAGGATGGCAGGTGAGTCTGGAGTTATGAGCCAACTGGATAACATCAGACCTCAACGTCTGCGGAACGAACAGGCGGTTCGGCGGACAGGCACTGGGTCCCGGCTGGTCCTGCTGGGCGGCCTTGACCCTCTCCTCCACCTCCCAGATGAGGGCGGCGACGAGCTGAGGAGTCGGAAGGATGGTGTCCAAGCCCCTGGGAATGTTACCTCCCTCTCCAAACTGACGAGAAAGAGCGTCAGCGTTAATGTTCCGAGAACCAGGGCGGTAGGAGAGGGAGAAATTGAACCGAGTGAAGAAAAGGGCCCATCTAGCCTGTCGGGAATTCAGTCTGCGGGCCGACCGGATGTACTCCAAATTCTTGTGGTCGGTCCACACCAGGAAAGGTTGACTGGTCCCCTCGAGCCAGTGACGCCACTCCTCCAGAGCCAACTTCACTGCTAGCAGCTCCCGGTTTCCCACATCATAATTTCTTTCCGCTGGAGTCAAACGCCTTGAAAAGAAAGCACAAGGATGGAGTTTTTGGCTGTTCATTGCTCGCTGAGACAGGATGGCTCCCACCCCCATATCAGAGGCATCCACCTCCAAAACAAACTGTCTTACAGGATCGGGTACTCGGAGGATGGGGGCGGAGGTGAACCTGGCCTTAAGGTTCTGGAACGCCTCCTCAGCCGAGGAGGACCACTGGAACATAACCTTAGAGGAGGTCAGGGCTGTGAGAGGAGCGGCCAAGGTACTGTATCCACGAATGAACCTCCGGTAGAAGTTGGCGAACCCGAGGAACTGTTGTAGCCGCTTCCGGGATTCTGGAACCGCCCAGGAAGTGACTGCATCAACCTTGGAAGGATCCATCTCGATACTCCCCTGTCCCACAATGTATCCCAGAAAAGAGACAGAGGATGTGTGAAACTCGCACTTCTCCGTTTTAACAAACAGCGAGTTCTCGAGCAATCTCTTGAGAACCGCCTGGACGTGGTGCACGTGTTCTTTCAGTGTCTTGGAAAAGATCAGGATGTCATCCAAGTAAACAAACACGTGTCGGTCCAACATGTCTCGGAGCACGTCATTTACCAACGCCTGGAATACTGCAGGGGCGTTGGTAAGCCCAAAAGGCATGACTAGGTACTCGTAGTGCCCCGAGGTGGTGTTGAAGGCTGTCTTCCACTCATCCCCCTCGCGAATACGTACCAAGTGGTACGCGTTACGCAAGTCCAGCTTTGTGAATATGGTTGCTCCCTGCAGCAACTCAAATGCAGAAGAGATAAGAGGCAGTGGGTATCGATTCTTGATCGTAATGTCATTAAGACCCCGAAAGTCGATACAGGGTCTTAGGGTCTTGTCCTTCTTCTCTACAAAGAAGAACCCTGCGCCAGCAGGTGATGAGGACGGGCGAATAATCCCAGCCGCCAGAGAGTCATTGATATAAGTCTCCATGGAAACTCTTTCCGGAGCAGACAGGGAGTACAATCGACCCCTGGGGGGGCTGGTCCCGGGATGCAGGTCGATGGCACAGTCGTAGGGCCGGTGTGGTGGTAAGGAAGTAGCCCTCGACTTGCTGAATACTTCCTTGAAGTCCAGATATTCCGGTGGAACCCCTGTAATATCTGGAACTTGGCTGGGGTTTACCGAACGCTGAGGCGCGGCAGCCTGTTTCAGGCAGATCTGATGACAAGAAGGACTCCAACCCAAAATGGCTCCCGTTCCCAGTCAATGTTAGGGTTGTGGCGGCGGAGCCATGGATAACCCAGGATCAGCGGAATATGTGGAGACCGGAGAACATGAAACTGAATAGTTTCGTGATGGTTCCCAGACAGGAGCATGTGAACGGGTACAGTCTGATGAGTCACTGTCCCCAGCAGGTGACCGTCTAAAGCGTTGGCTGGAACTGGGCGAGACAAAAGAACCCGGTCTATTCCCAACTGCAGCATAAGCTTCTCGTCCATAATATTCGCGTCCGAACCAGAGTCAATAAAAACAGCAAGCGCCTGAGAGCTATCCGGTAATAGCAACCTGGCGTGGCTCAATGGTCTCTGAGTGGGAACAAATCCAGGGGTTTGGCTCACCAGTATGTTCCCCATTACTGCTGAGCCTTGCCTTTTACCGGGCAGTGAGAAACAAAATGGCCGGCCCGGCCGCAGTAGAGACACAGATTACGACGTCTGCGATGCTCACGTTCCTCCAAAGTGAGGTTGGTGCGACCCACCTGCATGGGCTCATCCCCCCCTGGTTGCGGCTCTGGAGTGAGGTGAGGTGTCGTAGCCAAACTCGGACGTCGGGGCGCCCAGGCATGTTGAACTCCCGCCGATCGTCGCTCCCGTCTCCGTGTCTGGATGCGCCGATCCATGCGGGAAGTCAGTTCAATCAACCCATCCAGTGAATTGGGCAGATCAAACGACACCAGCTCGTCTTTAATGTAATCCGCCAAACCACGCAGATAGGCGTCACACTGGGCTGCAGAATTCCAGTTGCTGAGGCGGCTCCGGGTGCGAAACTCAATGGCATAATCCACCACAGATCCATTACCCTGGCTCAGGTTCAGTAGTCCTCCTGCAGCGTCTGGACCCACAGACACGGGTCCAAACACCTTGCGCAGCTCCGCAGAAAAAGCGGGGAACGAAGAGCAGGCGGGTGTTTGTTGCTCCCATTCCGCTGTGCCCCATAGTCGGGCTTTCCCAGTCAAATGATTGACCGTGAAGGCCACACGAGCAGCTTCAGAAGCGAAAGTGTGTGGCTGCAGCGCAAACAGGATAGAACAGTTCGTAAGAAACGGGCTGCAGCCCTCCGGTTCCCCGGCGTAGCGCTCCGGAGTTCCCACCCGAGGCTCCGGGGTAAATCCCATCAGAGGTGATGCAGAAGCCGGTGTCGACGGCATAGGAAGAGGCGCTGGAGCGGCCACTCCTGCCACTAGCTGCTGCACAGTAGCCGTTAGCTGCTGTAGCTGCGCAGCTAAATAGGTTAGCGTCTGGTCATGTGAAGAGTTAGCATGATGAGCCTCGGTGGCCAGGGCGGCTATCGAGGCTTCCTGCCTCTGGAGAGCGTCCTCAACTCTCACGAAACGGTCTCTAGGTGCAGAGGAGTGCGCTGGGTCCATGTTCTGGCCAGATTGTTCTGTCACAATCTTAAGGAGAACCCAAATGCAGCACTCGAGAAACCAAGGAGAATTGGTAATACACTTTATTGGAGATTCCACTGGATCTGAGGAATTCCAACCGAGCAGTTTAACGCACCGGAGGACAGCGGGCAGAAGGTGAGTCAGGGACAGGCAGAGAGTCAGGGAGTAAGCGAGGCGGTCAGCGGGGATACAGGCAGGGTCGGATAACAGGCCAGACAGGATAGTCGAGGGACAGGCAGGATCAGGGAACAGGCAGAGCAGGCAGATCGAGGACAGGCAGGGTCGGAACCGGGTAGGCAATCTAGTTTCAAACGCGGGAAAGACAAGCATGAGGCAAAGTACAATCTGGCAAAGAGTGTGTGTAAGGTGCGGGTTTAAATACTGGCAGAAGCTAATGGGTGCAGAAGAGAAAGAGAGTGAGCTAATGAGTGGGTGTGGAAAACAGGTGAGACAGGTGAATGGAAAACTACTGGTGAATGATGGAGCAGACTATGACATTCTTACAATTTTGTTTCTATTGCTATCGTGATATACACATTATTCAAACGTATACAGATAGTTCATTGGGTTGATGTTTTGATGCTCCCATACAGTTGATACGTTAACATTTGAATACCATTTTCTTTCTCCGTTTTCTTTTTGTTTGTTGAAAAGTCAAATCAAGCTAGGCTTGAATGATATCCTCTTTTCTCTCTCGTTATTACAAATAATAATACGATTTGGTCCCAAAAGGCTTGCCATCCCTCCATGAGGAAAATAGGTAATGTAGCACATATTATTTGTGTAAGTAGAGTAAGCCTCTTTGTTATTTTTCCTGATTTATTTGTGTCTTATTTTTTAAATGTTTTGTATCTAGATGCCTCTCCATAATACTTTCTCTCTTCTGCCGCTTGACATGACTAGGTATTTCCATTGTAGTGTACATGTGGTAGAGATGCATCCGGTGGCTAGGGTTGAGGGGCAAAGATGTATATCATATGTGTAGATGTTATGCATTCAAGCCTGTTTGTTCAGGCATGATCCTTAAGGGTAGGAGCCGAAGTGATTAAAGCAGACGTGGGCTGATGGATGTCTGCCAATGTGCATATCCTTTATTTTTCCATCTCTCATAGGAACAAGATGTGGACAATTGCTCTCTGTAAGAATGTAAAGACTTCACTTGATAAGGAAGGATTAAAATCAATGTCCACAAACTAGGAGTCCTAAAAAAGTCTTGATTTGGAGACGCATTGGAGTCTTATTGTACTTTACCTTGACAGCCTGCAATGTGTTTTCACAAAGAATATTGAAAGCCCAACATATCTAATGATTTCCATTTTGTACACCAAGATTTCCACCATTGGCCATTCCAAATCATAGAGGTTTCTTTTTTAAATGCTTTTCAAAAAAGAGACCTGAACTTCTTTGAAAACCTTTATCTCCTGTAAATACATAAATGTGTAACCCAAACTCCCAAATGTAGCATTTAACCAGAGTACCTGTATTACTATGTTCAAGGGAACTTGTGGTTTTCCAACATTCTCTTTGCGGTAATCTATACACACTTTCCGCATATTAATGTCCTTGCATTTCAGTAGCTTCAACACGAGTCTTCGTCTGAACAGTCTGGTTAAATGTGTTTCATGGTTATCACTAGCACAGAAGAACTTATCATTGAAAAATACCACCATTCTATTTCTGAATATTGTATGGTTCTGTATTTCATTTTTCACACTGAATTATGTATGTGTACCGCGTTGGGGTGGTTTCAGTGCACTCCCAGTCGAGACTCCATATTGTTAGAATCCATTTAGAAGTCATGATCCAACACACAGCTCTGTTTTACACCAACTAAAGCTGGAGAACAATTTGTAGCAACAAATGGTCCAAACTTCTTTGATGGGTTTTTGACAGATTTTTAGGATATGTAGGGTGTAGCAAATGTACCAGAGCATATTTCAACTTTTCCTGTCCTCCCTCCTTTCTTACTTCCCTCCCTGAGTGTTTCAACATTTACCAAATACTCCTCCCCACAGACGGGGCACTGTATGACATATGGCCATCCATAACTCAAGATGATTTGAATACACATTCCTCTGAGATGCCATTTTTTACGGTCATAAATCCAATTTGAAAACTCCAGCTTCTTGAGCTCTTGATGCCTCCAGAATTATTCTTGGGCTTAACTTTTTCGATGTACACTAATGTTAGAAATGCTGAAGCTTTGATTGAAGAGTATGACGTTTCAGGAACCGTAATCATGCTGGTTGTTAATGGATTCCTACAATGATTTTGGGGTTTTACCAAAAGATGTTTCAGGCTAGGCATTTCTGACTGACTGGAATGTAACAGTTCATATAATGTTTGAACGTGCAATGATGATGATTAATAGTAATATGCTCTTATGAAGTTCATATTTTAAACAGAAAATATAGTTCAACTGAAAACTGCTTAGAATTTAAGATTTAGATTTACAGTGGTTTGTGTTCCTATTCCGTCTGTATTAATAACATAATAGGGAGGGCTGGAGCCACATCGTTAGTAATGTCCTGGGTGTGTCCATCCATCAGATGCGTCCATGGGCAGAACATCTGACAGCGGGCCCCTGGGCACAGACCCCCCCCACCCCAAGGATCAGGACAAACAGACGTTGTTCATTTGGGTCTTTGTTGTTGCCTTGTGTTTCTTTGTATGTGTTTTGACCCTTTTCATAGTATCTTTGTGTATATTTGCAGCCCTTTGTACTTTTTGTAGGTGATTTTGATCTCTGATGTTGTTTTGACCCTTCTCATTGTCTGCGTTCCATCCCCCTGCAATTCTTTTGGTCTCTTTTTTAGTCATATTTGTGTCTTTGGAGTTGCCTTTTGGGTCTTTGTAGACATTTTATTTTGTAGTTGATTTATGTGTTTGTGTGTTAGTCCATTTCTTTGTTGTTGTGAGTGCCTTTGTAGTTTGTTTGGTCCCTTAAGTCATGTTGTGTCTCTTATGTCACTCTTTGTAGTGAACTACCTTTTTCTTTGTAGTATTTCTTTGTTGCTGTTTTGCCCTTTTTCATCATTTCGTCATTTGGATGTAATTTCTGTTCTATTTGGTCCCTACTGACCGCCAGAGGCGGTGCTTTAGCACTGGACATGTCCATTGCGCGCATGCGTAGCTCGAGTACCAATACCACGTGACACCGGCTACATATGCCGGTGTCGTCAGAGGATCTGTTCCTTTCATCTTCTCGCTGCGCGAGAGTACCATGGCTCCATTCTTGTAACCTACAGCGTTTCGGTTGGAACGTTTGGCTAACATCCTGTACTGTTAAGCTTCATCATTTAACTCAGGCAGTGCTCCCGCCCCCGGTAACATATTGTTTTGAGTGTTAGCAGCAGCCGCTTGGCTAACATCTGGGGTGTTCTGTTGAGCTTCATTGTTTTTTTCAAAATCTTTTTATTGGCTTTTTGACAGACATCACAATGGCAATACAGTAGGTACACATGTAGAGAAGATGGTTTGTAGGAACATTAAATAGTTACCTCACCCCTCCCTCCCTTACCCACCCACCCCCCACCCTCACCCCTATGGGCTATGATCACATTATAAACAAGACATCAATCAAAAAGTTACAAAACATAAAACACCAGCATAAAAAAAATTAAAAAAAGAGGGGTAGAAATGACATGAAATACAAAGACCAATAACTGAAAATTACATAAAAATACAGGTGCTTCTTCATGTTAATAGTCAGTACAAATAAATACCAGGGAAATAACGAGCTTCATTGTTTAACTCAACCAGTGAAGGCAGTGTTCTCGCTCCCGCTCCTGGTAGACGTGCTGCTTGATTCTAGCAGCAGCCGTCTGGCTAAACTGTCCTGTTAAGTTTCTTTATTTAATCCAGCTAGGTGAAGGCAGTGCCACTGGCGGCACATATCAGACCCGGGCCGGGGGGCGGGGCCACATGACCGGGCCCTTTAAACCCAATAAAGCTTGACAAAAATATCGGGAGTCCGGGGTGGTAATCTGACGCTCGTGCGTAAAAAGTCGCTCAGTCAGTAAGATTACAATTTAAAACAATGTTGGAAAGAAAAGTAACTAAAGAAAAAGGTGTAATATTTAAAGGGATAGTGGAAATCCGCGAATTTTGGGTTTAACTTATGTATTTTTATTAAAAAGAAGCATATTAAACAATTTTTTTTAATTTCATCCGCCTAGTTTCATTTTATTTTCAATTTTACTGCGCCCTCTCAATGAAACGAAATACTTCGGGAATCGTCGGGAATCTTCGGGTGATGACGAGAGCATAGGAAGACGGGCACAAACAATGGCGGACATTCAATAGCATTTGCATGTGAATAGCCGACCTTTATTATGGTGAATAGATGTGTTTTGTATGGCTGTAGTGCGACAGAAAAATTCTACGCGACACAACGACATTGGATTAACCTTGAGATGCGTTTTTATTCCGTTGAACACAACTTTTGATCACAAATCAAAAAAGGTAAGACGTAATTATTGTAATATTTTTGGAACCGGATGTTGTTTACTTTCTCTTTTCTGGCTGATAGCTCCAGGAATTCGAGGTCTTACAGTGATGACATTACATCTGTGGAGTCTCAGCTTTAAATCGTATATCTTGTTTGTGCAGTTAAGATAGTAATAAGGGCATTTCTACCGTGTGTTGTGTGTAAAAAAGCGTTAGCATTAGTTAGCATTGTTTCGCTCAATGCTAATTCAAAGGCTTGGTATTACTCTTGTGTTTTTTCTAGCTAACAATTGTTCTTATTGTCAGTTAGCGGAGTTTCTTACCTTTAAAAGGGTATGAAACATTAATAGTTTCATAAATGTTAAGAAGCCCTGAGACATGTGAGAGAAAAAAAACTGTGGGAGGGGTCCACTGGGGGGACCTTCGGCCTTAACTGGTTAACAATGATTAATATTTGTAAAGGCTACAGGTGATCTTAAGATGCGTGAGCTATGCTTAGGGACCTACCAGTCAAGATTATTTGTGCGTAGGGGTGCATCATCTGGCGCCTGGTCCTGGTCATCCTCGCCATTGCCCATGCCGTGAACCATCACCTCGGGCTCGGGCTCGAACAAATAAGGACGTAATGGTCCATCTTCTGGCTCAATATTGTCACCATCGTCGCTTACTGAACCGGATTCAGATTCAGTTCCTAAAACGACATTTTCGTAGGAAAGCCGAGAGGATGTTTCTGACTCGCTATCATCACTGGATACCTCGTACAATCCTTCTTCTTTGTCTGGTATATTTGCCCTTCCACGTTCATTCTGCATAGACGCCATGGTTTGTTATCGTATCGTCTTCCTGAGTTTTCGTCACTTCCGGTTTGGCTGAGTCGAACATTTCGTTTCTAAAAAACTTCGGGGAAGCTGCAATAAAAAGTGCTTCTAACATGCGTAAGGCAATTATTATATTTTTTTAAATCAGGTGTGATTGTTTTGGTACGTAATTATGCTTGTATATAAGTTAAAACGAAACTATTTGAGGTTCCATTTCCACTATCTCTTTAAGATTTCGTTTTTACAAAGGGTATAGAAACGAAATATATAACAGAGATAATAACGATATAACATGACATAAAGTCCAACAAACCACAAGGACAATGAAAACATAGCCTAATAAAATGACTACATTTCTGACACACCATTCACCATGGACAGCCACCATGAGAGCAGAGCAGTGTAAAATTGGCACGGCGGCCCATACATTCACGTACAAGTAGGCTACTGTACAAATTAAATTTGAAGTGTACTCACCACTACTTGAAGGGTACTCGGCGAGCCTTGCGCTCCGCGAACTTGTCCACAATACGCTGTATGTCCAATTTCTTGGCTCGGTCACTTTCGATGGACAGCAAGAACAGTCCACTCAGTCTCTCCTGTCCCATCGTGCTCCTCAAATAGTTTTTGATGAGTTTTAATTTGGAGAAAGAGCGCTCGGCGGTTGCCACGGTGACAGGAAGAGTCAGAAATAAGATGAAGGCTGTGCAAACCTCACTGAATGTAGATGTTACTGCTGGGTTGTAAACAATGAGCATTTTTACCAGATCCGCGACAGATTTTAGTTTTTGTATTTGGTCCCTGAAACAGGTTCTGAAAGAAAGCAGCTGGCCAGGGAAGCTGGCGGCGATGTCCCGACTGTAGTGCTCTCTAAGCCGCTGAGCAGCTTGGTGTAAATCCTCATCCTTTGCTTGCAGTAGTGTGTTGGGGTGAATTGCCTCAAACATGTTCACAGTTTCATTTAAACTGGTGAATCTTTGGGACAGTTGCTGGATGATTATATCGAGACATGCATTGAAAACGGTCACCCGAAAGTTGCTCTCTGCGTCAGTGAGGCGGCTGTCTTCAGAAAGTTCATCAAAGTGTCTCTTAACTTTCCTGGCCCTGGTTGTTTCAAACTGTGTTTGACTTCCCCATTTAGTAGCCAGGGCAAGAGTGTCCGGTACTTCTTCACCTTGCGGCGCAGCCAGTAAGGAGCCGGAGGGGGAGGGTTGCGGCTGGTCAAGCGTCAGGCCTGGCTCTCCTCTAGACGAGCAGCTAGCAGCTAGCAGCTGCTGAGTCGTCCCTATTATCATCATCACTACAGCCGAGAGACAGAAAAGGAAATAAGCTAGGCGGCCGAGCTACACGAAGTAACAACAACCATATGATATCAACATTTACCACAAACTCACATTTTCTTGTTGACAGTGTGTGGCCGTGATTGTAGCCTACCTGTAAATCTGGCTAACCCCCACTAACGTTGTTGGCGGGCTGGGGCTCGGGGATGAAACACGGCTGGCGAAAAAAATATCCATCGAGCTTGGACAATTTGGCTTTTCCTTGGTCCTCCTTTTTTATCTTTTTCTTTGCATTTTGTAGCTCCACTTTTGTGTTTATAACTGCTCATGCTTAGGCAGTGCTCTGTTGAATGACAAGTGATTGATGATGACGTTGACGTTCATTTACGTATGGTGTTGATGGACGGCTGTTGATGACGATTTTACCCAAAATACATTTGGAGACAATAGAAGGGATTCACTTGCAATTTTTCATGTTTTAATGTTAAATGTGAGTGTGAAAATAGCAGCACAAGTTCAACTCATATTATAGGCTACAATGCTTTATACCTAATATGACCACGAACGTCAGTGCACTCAGTGGCGCGAGGCAGCAGGGCCCGCCCGAATATCTCGGGGGCGGAGCCTGCTGCCTCGGCGACGGGCCCCCATTGGGTCCCGACCGTCCAGGGCCCGGGGAGCCCTGCCCCTACAGCCCCCCCTGAAGCCCCGCCCCTGGGCAGTGCTCCCGCTCCCTCTGCCGGTAACGTGGGTGTAGTTACATCCCTCTTTGTGTTCGGCGAGTAGGAGCGTTGCTCTACTCTTTCCGTTCAGCAGGTAGCCGGTGAAGGCGTTGTGTTCTCGCACCCGCTCCCGGCTACGCTGCATCTGGCTACCTACAGACTGGCTCATTCATGTAGCGCCTGTATGGCTTCTCTTGAGAGCCCGAGGACGGCCATGACCGCATGACCTTTGTTTGCCGCACCTCTGCTTGAGGATGCCATGTCGCTAGTGGCTCCGGCTACACCCCCTGAGTTTAATAACCCCAGAGGAGGCTTCCCACTCCTCTGCTCAGAGCTCTCTGCAGGGCATGGAGGACGCCTCCATGGCAGCCATTATTTGTGCGGCCCTGGCACGCTTGCAGCCTCAGGTTCCGCAGGCCGACTCGGCTCAGGCTAGCGCCTTCTTCAGGCATAGCCCTGCCCCTTTCACTCCCACTGTTCCTCCTTCAGAGGAGCACCTGAGGGAGCTCCATGCATGCTGGAGAGACACCAGGGCCCTCTCCCACTCTGCTGGTCGTGGGCGTCTTCTGGCACATTCTCCAGGTTTTATCGGGTTAATGTCGCCACTCCCCATCCGTTGGGCGTGGGCCTTTTGCCGAGCTCCCTGCTTCGAGCTAGGTGAGTAAGGGCTTGGATTCTTCATGACATGGTTGGTATAAGTCATCCAGTGCTAAAGCACCACCTCTGGCGGTCAGTAGGGACCAAATAGAACGATAGGTACGTCTGTAACTACGGTTCTATGAGTCCCGGATGACCGCCAGAGTATCCTGTCACTCAGAATTCTTGTGAGAAGATTCTGGGAACAGATCCTCTGACGACACCGGCATATGTAACCGGTGTCACGTGGGTCACAGGTGACTTTGTTGTTATTGGTACTCGAGCTGCGCATGCGCGCGATGGACATATCCAGTGCTAAAGCACCGGGACTCATAGAACCGTAGTTACAGACGTAACTCTCGTTGTAGCTTTTTGGGAATTTATTTGTAGTCGTTTTGTTTTCTTTATAGTCTTTTTGAGTGACTTTTTCGTCGTTTTATGTTTCTTTTATGTCATTCTGAGCCTCTTCCTTGTTGGTACGTGTCTCTTTGAATTATATTTTGTAGATGTCCTGACACTTTGTTCATTTAGTAATCCATCCATATATAGGGCCTGCATCACACTACCTTTAGTGCCAAAAAACGTGTGTCTTTTGCATGTTTTTTTAGGCTTGAAACAATTCATTTAGCAGAGGATAGAGTTTTCTCATAGACATATTGCTGAGGATATCCAGGAAAAGGAGATATCACCTAATCAGATCTGTCAGGTGTGGACGTTCGATATAATGGGCTGTCTTCAAAAAGCTATCCTCGTATCGATACTTTAAATCAGTCATGGGCAAACTAAGGCCCGCGGGCCATATACGGCCCGTTGGGCTTTTGAATCCGGCCCGCCGAATATTGGTGCAAAATTGTCCAATTTATAGTAAAGACCGCATTAATTTTGTCTTTTTCCTGCAATACCCGGCATTTCAGTTGATCCCACTAAATGGCGCACTCTAGACACAATTGACCTTTGCTGGAGTCTGGTCTATTCTCTCAGCTGGCCCCATTCGGCAACCCGGCAAGATCCAAGAACCAAATACGTTACGCTTACATTGTAGGGGGTCGAGATTAACCTGAGCAATAACAGTTCATGGCGAGTACGGCGAATACAAGTTGTAACAAGCAGTAGCGCTGAGCAAAGTGACTAGAACGCGACTACACACTAATAAAAAACACTTATATAAAGTCAGGCAACACTAACCAGGCTGAGTGTGATTCTGTTTATTTGACCTTACTTTAATAACTCCGTTCACTGTTATTGACCATTGTGAAGAGGCAGACGTTTTCCTGTTGTGTTGTATTATTGCAGCTATCGGATGCAATCAATACATGGGCTACATGTGGCCATCACAAGTAAAATCATAACGAAAACTGGGCCGGTAAAATATGCGTGTAGAAAACGGCTTATGCCACAATAGGATAGCAACAAGCAGTCAAGATAGTCTGATTAGCTTTGGTTGCTATGCTAACATCACCTGCAGAATGCCAGAGAAACTTTCATAACAGCGTTGTGATGCCAAACAGCTTTCAAACTAAAACACATTCACTTATGGGGATGGGGGATATTTATCAGCTGCTTGTGTGACAGTCAGACAATGAAAACTTTACAGCGGCCGCTGCCGCGAGTTAACGGGAAAATAAACTCCGGTAGACGAGCAGCACAGCAGCGGGCAGTAATGCAGCTGAACCACATTAATAAACAATGCACCACGGCACTCTGGAGAAAGGTATAAGGTTTCAGAAGTAGTTATTTAATGTAATCTGGCTTTGTATGATTACAAACTACCCGACGCAGTCCTCTATTGATGTTGTTGTGAGCGGTGTTGCGGAGAAAATCAGCGACGTAAAACGCTGTGTGGGTCATAAGAAGGCACGTAAACGGTTACGTCATGACGCAAACGATGACGTAATGACACAATAACTCACCTTTGAACCTAATTCACCTTTGAACCTGCATCTGTAACAATGAGTGGACCAAAGAAAAGAAAAGTCAACATTGAGTGCCGAGTG
The DNA here is from genome assembly GCF_902827175.1 of Gymnodraco acuticeps. Classification (NCBI taxonomy): domain Eukaryota; kingdom Metazoa; phylum Chordata; class Actinopteri; order Perciformes; family Bathydraconidae; genus Gymnodraco; species Gymnodraco acuticeps. The sequence continues at coordinate 567,874 of NW_022989828.1, read as the reverse complement.
TTTAATGAGGAGTGGACAGCTAAATATTTTTTCACCGATCTGCTACTGGCCCGGCCCATCTGTCAAATTTTAAAACTCATAGTGGCCCCCGAGCCAAAAAGTTTGCCCACCCCTGCTTTAAATGCAATGTGATTGTTGTAAGTAATTGCAAGTTGCTGCTGTCCACAGTAGCGTCACAATAAGCCAAGACACTCAGCCAGCATCCACAATAATAGAAACCTAACTTACATGAATGAAATACAGTCACTTACATTTTTTGGGACAGGGGATTTCAGATCGTGTTGGACAATCTGACAAGCACATCAAGCAATTGAGGTATTTTTCCAAATATAAGCCACATATTGTAAAATCAGTCAATATCAAATCCTTGGTAAATACTGATTTTTCACTGTGGTTGGATTTTTGCAATAATAATAATACATTTTATTTCTATAGCGCTTTTCTTGAACCCAAAGACGCTTTACATTTGGGAGGGAGGACAAACAAAACAAAAAGAAACAAAGAAACTAAACAGAATAATAATAATGATAATATAATGACTTCCTTTCTTTCAAAAGTTTGTGACTGTATTCAATGTGGCTTTTTGTTATTACGACTGAAAGTATATTTGTTTGGTTCTGGCTTATTTATTACTTGTAATCGTATGTTGTATCATCTAGACTCCAGACTTACCAGCTTAAACTGCACACTGCATATCCAAGCAAAGGCCCATTTTCTATTAAACACATCTGAAAGGACGATTGTAGTCTGCTCCTGGTGCCCTTATTAAACAATTGATCCTGTTGGTGGTCTGAGCCTGGTTTCATTGCCAATAGCTCTCATTTTGTGGAATGCCTTGAGGCCACAGAACAGCACAAACTGCAGCAATACTAAACACATACGTTATAAAGCGGCAAATAAAAAAAGGGAGACAAAATGGACACTTGTTAAAGCACGATGGCCTTCGGTGGAAATGACCTGTGCATCACTTTTATTGACATCTAGGTTGTTTGCTGTTTAGTGGGCCTATGTCTTTGTTGTGTTGTTGTGGACAAGGACCATGCTTGGTATCTTTCATTTGGAATCAGCCTAACGTCCATGAATTCGTTGTTAGAAAACTAAAGACATACTTCTTTTTCCTTTAACAAGATGAGAATTAGACGTGCATGACTCCATGTACCCAAAAAGGTAGACGAACAAAGCATTCAAAGGACCTGTTTTGCATAAATGCTTGCTGTTGCCCCTGAACTCCATGAACAGGGAACATGCTATACTAAAATCACAGCTCTATATTATTAGAAAAGGTATGCATCACTTAGCACACCAGACGGCAAATAAAATATTGACTTTTCTTTAGAAAAGTCTAGAACGTAAAGCGGGAGTAAAGTGTGCAGTTATCTAAAGCAGTGGTTCCCAAACTTTTTGTGCCCAAGGCACACCAAAGGACAAGTAAACATCTCAAGGCACACCAAAGGACAATTAAAAAATCTCAAGGCACACCTATTGTGCAAAATAGCCCTTATAACACGTGTTATCACTCATATCATGTAAAATATCTGTAAATGTGCATAATTATTTACTAATGCCAAATAAAATGTGACAAAGACAACTATATTACTCGTGAAATATTTATTAACGAAATATTTCAGAAATTCATTTGAAACTTTATCAAATTAGGTTTCATCAAAGCAGCAACACACTCATTTAAACCAGACAGGTCACAACATTAAAAATGAGGCAAAGGAAATTCAGCACAGAGAACTGTCCATGCAAGGAAGCTGCATTGTCCATGGTCCTGAACTACAAATTATAAATGTAACATTTCAGCAATCGGCATTGAAACATGTGCTATTGTAAATATTTTGCCGACTTACAAATTAGTGAGATACATGTGCCTGTCGGGGCGCGCAGAATTTTTTAATCCTTGGTGGCACTGAGGAGAGGGCCACTCGCAAGTCCTGTTCAACAGAGAGCCGTGACCTCCTGTTGTTCTTCATGTAAATCAGAGTAGAGAACACCAACTCCAGAGATGGGGTCGCTACTAACATTTTTTAATATATTACATATTACTTTAAAAAAAATATATATATATTAAACTACTTCGTTACTATCTACATAAAGTAACTCGTTACTTTACTCGTTACTGGCCGAGCACATACGAACTGCGCATGCATGAGTGGCAATAACTGTCCTTACCAGCAGGCAGCGGTAGTGTGTATTTGTCATTCAAAACAGGCAACAACCGGAAGACAGAGAAGAAGAACAGACTACGTGATATAAACAAACAACAAATAGCGTGTGCGTTAGCTTCACCTTAGCATGTGTTCTTTGCAGGTGTTTGTTGAGGTTTGACGTGGTGTTTACAGCAGTGGATAACAGCTTCTGGCCTGGACACAGTTTGCACCTCACCGTCACATTCCTGTCTATTCTTCGGACGAACCTACACCTACAGTCTATGGGACGAACTCAAAATAATGCGCATACCTCCACCCATGGAAAGTTATCGCTGACTCAGCCATGTTTATGCAGCACTGCACGTGGAGATGTGGACGCGCAAGTCGCGCAGATTACGTACATATAAACCTACAAAGTATTGATATAGTAAATTAAAAAATAATTATTTTTGTGTAGTTGTATATTGCAATAATAACGTATGGTTGTCACAAAATCCCACGGCACACCCGGACTTGCCTCACGGAACACCAGTGTGCCGCGGCACACCGTTTGGGAACCACTGATCTAAAGGATAAGACAGAAAAGGTACATAGAATAGGAGGCTTTCAAAAAAAGAAGGTAAATGTGTACCCTTCAAAATAAAAGATTATATGCATTAGGTCAGGGGTCGGCAACCCGCGGCCCTTTAAGCCCTCTGCTCTGGCTCCCTTGAGCTTAGACAAAAATAATAATCCATAATAATTTCAAAGTGGGCCCATTTTAATTATATTAATTTCCTTCAAATGTGCAGAGGACTCCCCAAGTGCTGTGTTGATTTATTTTGAAGTAGGCCTGTGTATTTTTTATCTTTGTTTCTTATTAGAGGTTAACAGTTTTCTATAATGTAATAAATGCAAAAAAACTGTAGTTTTTGTCTATGATATAACAATACAACTTTATAAGCTATCAAGCTATCAAATATGTTTTGCGGCTCCAGACAAAAAAAATGTGTGGAAAAGGAGGCAAAATGGCTCATTTGGTCCAAAAGGTTGCAGACCCCTGCTTTAGGGGGACTGATTTGTGGTGACGATTAAATTCAACAAAGCCACAGGTGTCAACAGAAAATAAAAAGAGATTGAAAATAGCAAAAAAAAGCAAAGTAAGAAAAGGAAAATAGTGGAAGACAAAAAAGGAAAAACGACGTTAAAGAAGGACTTCAATAGCTGGTCAGGGAAAAGACAGGGGAAGAACATAAATCAGCCCTGTCAAAAATCTCCAAATCAGATAATGGATAGTGGTAGATTGGAACGGAAATGAGTGATGAAAGACGATAGGAAAGATGAGATATAAAAGGCAAAAGGAAGAGTGAACATGAGAGGGGAGGAAGAGCATGATGGGAAAAGGGAATGCAGAGATATGAAGGGTTGGAGGGAAATTACCCAAGAGTTGCCACCAGCAATGCTTCACAACCCATGCAATAGTTATATATCACACAGGCTCTGCCCTCTACTGGACTCTATGGGTACTACTCTCTATCATGCTAACCGGATGGGAGGAAGTGGGGGTGCGGTGGATGTTAACCAAAGGCCGGTCAGGGGCAGTGTGATGGGTCGATGTTGTTGGACGACAGGGTGTTTATACATCAGGGCTCCACCCACTGTACCCATAGAGTCCAGTAGAGGGCGGAGCCTGTTTGAGATAGAACGGGGGGTTACGTATTGTAACCCTGGTTATATAAGCACAGGCGCTGCCCTCTACCTGGGGGCCCTGTCTTTCCTATGCCGCTCGCTGAAGAGGGTGTAGGATGACAGTCGGGAGCCGTCAACACACTCTCACTCCCTAAGCGTCCAGGAGCGACGTTTGGTCAGTGTCCGTGGCGTGCAGTTGTGACGCTCCTAGGCTCCTTCAGCGTCATAAAGGGACGCAAATAGCTTTCAACTGATTGCAATGTATTCCCATCTGCGGCGGGATTTGACGCTCATGGAAGCACGGCATTCGTTTGTGTCGGCTGCCCTTACAGGCAATGTGAGCGTCCATTCCCATTGGATAACGGAGAATTGTACACACGGAAGTAAGTATTCCCCTTACTGTCGATTGATTTTACAGTGATATCTGCACTACTCATCGACTAAAAAACACCAGATTATCCTTGTTAATTACACAACATTGATTGGTTTAAATTGTGTGCAATGCTTTTGTATTTTTCCCCTTCGATTCGGAGAAACAAATATTTTTTCGGAGTAAAGGATGGCAGAAGACACTACACTACCCAGAATCCCCAGCTATCGTTTGGACTACACCATGTGCTCTGTTTGACAAACCCCGTTTTTTTTTCACCATTCATTCCAATGGCTGGCGTCTATGTCAAGTGATCTTCAAATTTCTCCCTGCAGAAAAAGAAAACATGGCCGAACTTCGTTTTATTCTCGGTGGAAAATGCCTATTTTAAAGTTAGTTTGGCCATTAAAATGCGTTTTGATGTCATTTGATGCGAGAAATATGAGTTGTTATTTCAGATTATGTGTGCAGTGGATGTACATGATCTTTAGTTTGCTAGTTATTACGAAGATTACTTCAGGAAATCGCGACGTTTTCATTGTTACCAAGGTGGTTGCTAGGGACGCTGCTATCGATATTATTTCTGTTATGTTGTGTAACTGTTTAATGGTGTTATCTTTGTTGCTACCCCCTTCCCCGTCAATGTATAGTGTTGATCCACAGCGCAAACATATTAGTTTAACAAAATCCGCATCTAAATATAGCCTACGTTATTTTCCCCTGTGCAATTTCAGTCTCACATCTCACAGCACATCGTCATTAACAAATACCGGAAACAGACCGAAAACATTTAAAAATAATAAAATAATACTTAATTCCGAGTGCTCTTGCTTTTCTCTTTGAAAGTCATCACATACCGGCATTGTAATACACGGTTCGGCTGCATTAAATATTACATATCTGCCGTAGTTCTGTATTTATAGAGCCCTGATGAGAAGACTTCTAGACAAACATGAGGAACTGAAAACGTGACGTGGATCATAAATATATCAGCCATTAAACAACATCTTACATTTCTTTTCACACAATACGTCTCCTTGCAGTATCAACACTAATTCGGCTGACTTTTATATTTGATCCAATTGGTAGATAGGCTGTATTTACACCATAAAGTTGCACAGCTGATATAAAGGGACACCTAGTGGTTAAAGCATGTTATTGAATTTCATTATTTTTATTATTAGATATTAATAGGATCTCTATAAAGTATATTAATTACTCGTTATTCTCTACTAATAGTTAATTAAAGACTGTATATAATGACTATTTTGCACATCCCTTTCAAGATTTCAAGATTTTCTAAGGTTTATTGACATATCATATAGGCCTACACAACTATGGTGTAGTTCTGCATTGAATGAACAACTTGGGTCGCAGGTTCCTCAACAGTGCATTACAAGACATCTATCAATATGTGTGCATACCGCCAGCAATGTTAACTATGTTGAAGCACTTATTTTAACTGATATTATACATCATGTATTATACTCTTATAAGATGTATGTAGATATTTCATCTCCGGCCTTGTCAGGTATTGAACAATAAATAAAGAACACAGAATTGTTAAATATAAAACACAGAATTTGTGTGATTATACTAAATGATTTACAAATAAACACCACTGCATATTTACAACTGTTACACATGCTGATGTAACGCAAATGTTTCCAACTTGGGATCAATAAAGTATATCTTATCTTAAGCTGATCGATGGCTACTGCCATATTTGCAAAATTTGCCTCTGAACCTTGACAAGTGCATGTTTCAGACTTATCAATTAATGTAATGTAATGTTATCAATTAACAACAGGGGTTACAAACATAAGACCAGCTGTTAAATAAAGCTCTTCTGACCTTAGCTGGCATGTGTGTATATTAATGCTGCCCATTATGGGCACAAGCAATTTTCACCCATTTATTAATTATATGTTTTAAATTTGAGTGTTTCCTATCCCCTAAACCTCCAGGGATGTACACAGTTTAATACTGGCAACTTCTTATTATGGGAAATACAAAAACGTCTTTTAAAACTACAACTCCCAGTAGAGACGTGCCATAGATAGAGAACATGTTGCGAAACAGAATAGCCAGCATGTGTAGTTCTGGGGACGGGGTGGGGGAGGGGGGACGCGGTGGTCCCGTTCAAATCCAGTTTTGGACAGTCTGCCTTGGTTCCATCCCATTTCAAGTGCTGTTCGAGAATAGGCGTAACCCTCGGAGCACACTCTCCAATCACAGAGCTTGAGGACTATCAAGGGGTTTGTCAAACAGAGCACATGGTGTAGTCCAAACGATAGCTGGGGATTCTGGGTAGTGTAGTGTCTTCTGCCATCCTTTACTCCGAAAAAATATTTGTTTCTCCGAATCGAAGGGGAAAAATACAAAAGCATTGCACACAATTTAAACCAATCAATGTTGTGTAATTAACAAGGATAATCTGGTGTTTTTTAGTCGATGAGTAGTGCAGATATCACTGTAAAATCAATCGACAGTAAGAGGAATACTTACTTCCGGGTGTACAATTCTCCGTTATCCAATGGGAATGGACGCTCACATTGCCTTTAAGGGCAGCCGACACAAACGAATGCCGTGCTTCCATGAGCGTCAAATCCCGCCGCAGATGGGAATACATTGCAATCAGTTGAACGCTATTTGGGTCACTTTATGACGCTGAAGGAGCCTAGGAGCGTCACAACTGGACGCCACGGACACTGATCAAACGTCGCTCCTGGACGCTTAGGGAGTGAGAGTGTGTTGGAGGCGTATCCGCCTTATATACTGTGGGCCTGCGCGTGCATTCAGGTAGGCTCGCCCTGATTGGCCGGCTATGTTTATGCAACTCAGTAGGTGAATGCCCGCATAGCATGATAGAGAGTAGTAGAGTCCAGTAGAGGGCTACGCCTGTGCTTATATAACTAGGGCCATGAAGAGAAATCCAATCACATCAGAAATCATTAGAGCCGATTGTTCCTGGAGCGTGGCGCTGCTGAGAAGTGTTTGTTTGTTTGTATGTCTATGTTCATGGCTTGGATTCAGATATTATGTGTATACACTGGGATGAAGAGTCACTATAGTCTTTTACAATGAGACAGCCAGGACTAGTTAGGAGACGGGGAATTAGAATGTCAGTCAGAGTGGTTTTGGGGAAATAAACAAGAATGACATTTAAATAAGTGAATGAGTTCTGAACCCTGTGCATCCTATTAGATGCATAATAGGCATACAATTGTTTCAAATCAGAGGCGTTTTATTGGTGATTGCTCATGCTTGTAAAACTGAACCAGTGGCCTTTTATTCAGCTCAATTATTATTATGTGTCCAATCCAGTGCACAAGGATGAATGTAATTGAATTGAATGCCTTTCGTTAGTACATCACAAAGTTAAACTTGCTGGGTTCAAAGGGCCAAGACGACAAACAACCCATGCTTCTTTGGTCGACACATGACCCCAGACATTTAACAGCAGTCAAGAGAAGTCAAACGTTAGTTTCCCTCCAAGGGGACATTTGGTTGAATCCCATAACAATCAAATATTGTGCAAGATCACTCCAAATGGAGACAAAAAAGAGCTGAATGCCGAATGCAAGTGTTTAGATGCCTGGATGACAGATTGTCTTTTGAGCAGGAACTACCAGCTCTGTAACAAATTAAGAGACCACTGCAGCATAATCTGTTTCTCTGGTTTTACTTTTTTTTTTTTATGTTATGTGTCTGAGTAAAATTAACATTTTTTTTATTTGATTCTATAAACTACTGACAACATTTCTCTGTGTTGAAATTCAACAGCCGTTGGAATGGAATGGCTGCCATACATGTAGAGATTGAGATTTAAGAACAATTTGGAGTGGTCTCTTAATTTTTTCCGGACCTAACCCTAATCCCTTAAGGCGTGGGTTCCCAAACATTTTTCCCAAGAGCCACAGGGGGGGCAACAGCGGTAATTAAAGTTTAAAAGTCTCAAAATGCTACAACTGCTGTCACAAACTGGATGAATGTGAAGTATTGTGTTAAAGGAGGATGAAAGCGTAATTAAGGAGCACTATTGGAGTGACTTTGATGGTTATTGGACTCACTAATTCATTTGGATTCCCGCTGTATGAAGAAATTAAAGGACGGCGCAAGTGGAAACAATTCACAAAGGGATTAAACTGTTTAAAACACATGCTCAAAGTAAGCCGGATTTTGCCGATGTGTTTATGTGGATTCAAAAGTCGTAAATAATCTACTAAATGGAGGAGACCGATCTGATCGGAGCAACTGTGACAAATAATCCAACTGAAACCGGCATGGACAATGACTATGTTTTAAACATGCGCTTATCCAGACAAGCCTGGTTTGGACACTTTACGGGCAGAAGAAACATTTCTATTAAAGAAAGAATTATACATTTCTGTCTTTTTATGCCTTTAATACTAACTTGAATTGTTATTAAAATGAATTAATGAATTATTTTTTATATTTTATTGTAATGTAGAGACAAGGCTTTTAGTGACAATCATGTATATGTAAAAAATAAAAAGTATAAATATGATATTTGGCCTCAAATCATCTGAGGCCTGGCGCCCCCCAGGTTGGGAACCTCTGCCTTAAGGTATGACATCAAACATGTTTAAGGACAGTCCAATACGGCATGGGCCTTCATTGGGAACTGCCTATAGCAGAGTTGGTAAAGCTGTAGCTAACTCTGCCCAATACCACTAATAACCTGACCATCTTTGGTCAATCTGCAATGCCAGATTCAGGCTCCCAAACCAAAACACCATTTAGTTCAAGGCTTTGTTTGCAGTGTAGAGAACCGTACATATGATTAGATTGTGCCTCAATTCAGCAAGCATGCATATTCCTTTGGAGGACACTGGATTACGTTTTCAGATTAAAAACAAGATTAAAGCCCTGTAAAGATATTTGCAAAAACGGGCATTGATAATCCTTTATTGTACTGGGGAAATTAATCACGCTGCTCTGTGTTTCTCCAGCAGCTGAACAAATTGAAATTGTAGGTTGAAATTGGCAGTAATCCATAGGTCACTGGTTCAACTCTGACTTGAATGATGTGTTTTTCAAAGATGCTTCCCTTCATTATTGAAAGATGTGCCTTGTGTTCAGTTCCATTGGCTTGGTTTAGGAAACACTCTTAAATGGTGCCCTGGGTCAGAGGCTTAGGAAACACTCTTAAATGGTGTCCTGGGTCAGAGGTTTAGGAAACGCTCTTAAATGGTGTCCTGGGTCAGAGGTTTAGGAAATGCTCTTAAATGGTGCCCTGGGTCCGAGGTTTAGGAAACGCTCTTAAATGGTGCCCTGGGTCAGAGGTTTAGGAAACGCTCTTAAATGGTGCCCCGGGTCAGAGGTTTAGGAAACGTTCTTAAATGGTGCCCTGGGTCAGAGGTTTAGGAAACACTCTTAAATGGTGTCCTGGGTCAGAGGTTTAGGAAACGCTCTTAAATGGTGCCCTGGGTCAGAGGTTTAGGAAACGCTCTTAAATGGTGCCCCGGGTCAGAGGTTTAGGAAACGTTCTTAAATGGTGCCCTGGGTCAGAGGTTTAGGAAACATTCTTAAATGGTGTCCTGGGTCAGAGGTTTAGGAAACGCTCTTAAATGGTGTCCTGGGTCAGAAGTTTAGGAAACACTCTTAAATGGTGTCCTGGGTCAGAGGTTTAGGAAACGCTCTTAAATGGTGCCCTGGGTCAGAGGTTTAGGAAACGCTCTTAATGGAAATATTAGTTGAGTGCGCTGATCCATTTGCTCTGCACGCGTTGGTTCGAATGTCATCTTTCATCTTCCTATCTTGTTTTCAGATTAAATACTGTATGATTGTTTTCTTGCATCAGCAACATTTGCTAAATCTACAGTATTTCAAACACAAGGCAAGGCAAGGTAAGTTTATTTATATAGCACATTTCAACACAAGGCAATTCAAAGTGCTTTACAAAAAACGAAAGACATTAAGAAAATGGCATTTAAAATCAGTCATTAAAAAGAAAAGATAATAAAATAAACATTAAAATAAAAAATACATGGATAAAAGTTACAGTGCAGTCTAAGATATGAATAGTTCAATTAAAAGCAGCGACAAAAAGAAAAGTTTTCAGCCTGGATTTAAAAGTAGTCAGAGTTGCAGCGGACCTGCAGGATTCTGGGAGTTGGTTCCAGATATTTGGAGCATAATAACTGAACGCTGCTTTACCGTGTTTAGTTCTGACTCTGGGGACAGAAAGCTGACCAGTCCCTGAAGACCTGAGAGATCTGGATGGTTCATCATTTAGCAGGAGGTCAGAAATGTATTTTCGGCCTAAACCATTCAGTGCTTTATAAACCAGCAGCAGTATTTTGAAATATATTCTTTGACACACAGGAAGCCAGTGTAAAGACTTCAGAACAGGAGTGATGTGATCCACTTTCTTAGTGTTAGTGAGGACTCGAGCAGCGGCGTTCTGAATCAGCTGCAGCTTCCTAATATATTTTTTAGTGAGACCTGTGAAGACACCATTGCAGTAGTTGAGTCTACTGAAGATAAAAGCATGGACAAGTTTTTCCAAATCCTGCTGTGACATTAGTCTTTTAATCCTAGATATATTCTTTAGGTGATAGTAGGCTGATTTAGTAACTGTTTTAATGTGACTGTTGAAACTCAGGTCAGAGTCCATGACTACACCTAGATTTCTGGCTTTATCTGTTGTTTTGAACATTGCAGACTGAAGCTCAGCGCTAACTTTTATACGTTCTGACTTGGCTCCAAAAACCATTACCTCAGTTTTATCTTTGTTTAATTGGAGAAAGTTCTGAGACATCCAGTCATTGATTTGTTCAATGCACTTACTCAGTGTTTGAATTGGAGCGTAGTCTCCTGGTGAAATTGTTATGTACATTTGTGTGTCATCCGCATAGCTATGGTAACTTATTTTGTTGTTTTTCATTATCTGAGCCAGTGGTAGCATGTAGACGTTAAAGAGAAGAGGCCCCAGGAAGGAGCCGTGAGGTACCCCACATGTCATATTTGTCAACTCAGTTGTGTATTTACCTATAGAAACAAAGTTGTTCCTGTCCTTTAAGTAGGATTCAAACCAATTTAGAACTGTTTCCGAAAGTCCCACCCAGTTTTCCAGTCGGTCTAGTAATATGCTGTGGTCAACAGTGTCAAACGCAGCACTGAGATCTAATAATACTAACACTGAAGTTCTGCCACTGTCTGTGTTTAAGTGGATGTCATTAAAGACCTTTACAAGAGCAGTCTCAGTGCTGTGGTTTGGACGAAAGCCTGACTGGAACACATCAAAACAGTTATTTAAATGCAAGAAATTACTCAACTGTTGAAAAACAACTTTTTCAATGATTTTACCTAGAAATGGGAGGTTTGATATGGGCCTGTAATTGTTCATTACTGAAGCATCTAGATTATTCTTTTTTAAGAGCGGTTTAATGACTGCAGTTTTCAGGGCCTGTGGAAAAACACCTGAGTGAAGAGACTTGTTTACTATATGAAGTAGATCTGAGGCCATGCAAGGCAAAACATCTTTGAAAAATCCTGTTGGAATAATATCAAGGCAGCAGGAGGAGGATTTCAGAAGTTGAATAATGTCCTCTAGGTTTTTATCATTAATCTGATGGAATTGTGTCATGGTGTTTGAATTGATGTTAAGTGGACACAGAGACAACATATTTGCTGTTCCTGATGCAGAGGCACTGACTGCTTGTCTGATGTTCTGAATTTTGTCAGTGAAAAAGGAGGCAAAATCATTGCGCGCCCTGGTGGATAGAAGTTCAGAGGCTACTGACACTGGGGGGTTAGTTAGTCTGTTGACGGTAGCAAACAAGGCACGTGCGTTGTTTTTGTTTTTGGTAATGATGTCAGAGAAGAAAGACTGTCGTGCATTTTTCAATTCCAAATTATAAAGGCCAAGTCTCTCTTTATAGATTTCAAAGTGAACCTGGAGATTTGTTTTTCGCCACCTGCGTTCAGCTTTTCGACACTCTCTTTTTTCTGCTCTCACGGTCATGGCCTTTCTCCATGGAGATATTTTCTTGCCAGACACTTCCTTTAACTTAGTTGGAGCAATCTATAACATTTTTAATTTTTGAATTAAAATGATCTACTAGCTCATTTACTGAGATGTTGGCAGGGGCAAGTGTGGAATAAAAATTCTGAGTAAACATTTCCCTAGTGTTTTCAGTTAAATATCGCTTTGTGGTTACCTCTTTTTGAACATTTTTGTGAACAGAAATAGAGCTCTCAAAGAAAACACAGGAATGGTCAGAGAGTGCAACATCAGTCACCACAACCTTAGAGATATTCAGACCCTTTGAGATAATTAAGTCCAGAGTATGCCCCTTATTGTGCGTGGGCTCCGTCACATGCTGAGTCAGTCCATAGCTATCAAGAACACAAAACAGTTCTTTAGCCCCTCTGTCCTGGGGGTTGTCAACATGGATGTTAAAATCACCAACAATGACTAGACGGTCAAAGTCAATACACACTATAGACAGCAGTTCAGTAAAGTCATCAAAAAAGCTTGCACAGTATTTGGGTGGTCTATAGATATTTAGGAACAGAGCTCGAGAGGAGCATTTCAGCTGAAGGGCCACATATTCAAAAGAAGCAAAGTTTCCATACGATGTCTTCCTGCATTGAAGGGAATCATTGAACAGAATAGCAACTCCACCCCCTTTCTTATGCATTCTTTCCTGACTCATAAAACTAAAGTTGGGAGGGGTTGATTCGATAAGAACAGCTGCACTGTTATTCTGTTCAATCCAAGTTTCTGTTAAAAACATAAAATCGAGATTGTGCTCAGTGATAAAATCATTGATTAAAAATGTTTTTCCTGCCAAAGACCTGACATTTAATAAAGCTAGTTTAAGTTTGTTAAACACACTATCAGTCATGTTTTTTGTAACAAGCTGTGGCTGACATGGAATCACTGCTAAATTAGATACACTCACACAAACGTTTGAGCGCTTCCTGTATCTAAGATACTCTTAATCTATTACCTATCAACACAGATATCGGCAAAGCTACAGGCAGGCAGGGCAGTTATTTAATGCAATTTTACACTGAGACATTTTTTTCCAAACTCTGATGGTATTTATAATAATAATCCTTATATTTATTATAGCACTTTATCAATGACTCTCAAAGCGCTTTACAAATACAGATCATACACACATGTAATGGTCATGTACTGTGGACAATACCCACAGGAGCAAGTTCAGGTGAAGTGTCCAAGGACACAGACGCAGGGTAATCATTGCACAGCGCACTGCACCACACTGCCCATCTTCACACCTCAAAGTCATCGAGGCGCTTTTACAAGTACACATTGATATCATACATGTACTGTGGACAATACCCACAGGAGCAAGTTCAGGTGACACAACGGCCTGACGCAGTGGAGTTCCCCAACACCCCCTTGATCTGATGACGCACAGACCACTGCGCCACCCGTCCAAGGACTTCCCCCAAGTCATCAAAGCCTTCTGAAGTAAGATTTTTCAAAACCTTGGACCTTTCCACTGCATACAGTCAAATCCTTGCCCACTTCAAACAAACACAAAACCATCTGAAACAGAATGTTCTTTGTTTCTAGGCCACAGAAACAAACAGCTTGGCTTTCAAAGAGGGATTCCTTTGGCTCACCAGCCTCATTCGTTGAGTTAATTCGTTAATGTTTTAATAGCGTGTTAACTAATTGAAATTGGTACCTATCCTAGTCTGAGTGACATATCTGGCAAACTTCACCACATATCACTCGTGAGTTGAACACCGGTGCAACGCATTGTTATCTTTCTCAAGTTTCCAGCTATCAGCTACTGATGGATGGGAAGCTGGCAGCATCAGAAGGTTCATTTCAGAAAATGGATAAATATAGCAGAGAGGCTACAAATGGAAACCAAGTACTGGTCAGAGTCTTTAACTGACCAGTTTGATGTTGAACACGATTCATGATACAGAGGGTCATTGTGAGTAAGGGCTCTGAGCTGAGCCCTCTTTCATTTGGAGGCTGCAGATTTATCACATATCTGTCCGGCTGCCTTCAGATGGCTGCAGCAGTTAATTAACTGCCTGCCCAAGAATCACAAGCAAGCGTATCTTAAAGGTAAGTACTTATGGATATTTACAACCTTTAAAGTGAAAAGGAAATACCATTGTATGCTTTTAGGATTATTTGCTTCACCTTTCTTTTTTTTCAAGCTCTCTCAATGTCAGTTTCTCTGTCTCTGTCAACACTGATTAACAAAGACATTAAATAATGAAACCACTTTTGTAGTATTGTGTGTTTTGTTGCACAGATTTTGAGCAGAATGTTTGGTCTTGATCAAGTAAACAAACAAAAAGAAAATCATCTGATGTAGTGCAGACTGTCCTTTAACAATATATATAAGTACATGTACTTAAATAATATAGAATAATGAAATACATTACATTACATTAATAAATACCTGCAACCAGGGAGTTTGGTGCTGGTTGGCTTTTGAAGTAGCATTAGCTTCTAATGCTACTGTCTCAGGTAGACTTCACCTGCCAGTACATTCAGTGTCAAGAATTCATTGTCGATGTTTAAAGGAATGCAAATGTAGCGAAGTTCAGGCAGACAGCTAAAATGATACACATGACAGGAGTCCGGATGGGCGCTCGGTCAAAACACCCTCGTGTCTAAGTCTCACTAAAGCTGAGAAACCGAGATTAGACTTGAGTTTTAGAACCCTTGATTAGGGTGGTACGGGGACATGCTCTCAAGGGAGGTCATGGAGGTAGACCACCCGCTGCATTACAAAAATACAAAAAGGAAATGTCTGTACGATTCCAATCAAATGTTATAATCAAGATCGTTTAAGTTGCACTGCTATAAATTCAGGAAGAAATGTGAAAAAAATTAAATGCTTTTGTCCAAGCAAACCCTTTCAAAATGAAAAAACAACTTTCAGTGGCCTGGCTTTATGCAACCAGCAATGGTAACCATGGTAACGTAAGCATGAGTTCCCGGAGTCACTTTGGCTTGTTAAAAAGCCTTTGCTTTTTATCTTTGGTATATTCCATGATCATTGCATTTCTTGGTATTTCTTTATTCATCCACAATGACTTAGTGTTTTCACCTTGAGATGGTGTGAAGGCAAGGCATCTAGCACCTTTCAGCACACGGCAATTCAAAGTGCTTTGAAGGATGCAGCTTTCATTCAAGTAACGAAGAAAAGTCAGAAATGGAGGAAAATAAATTGAATGTGGATCCAATCACATTCAATCAGCAGAGACTTCATTTTGACTTTAAATACTTTTCAAGTTATAAAAGTAAATAGTCGAAGGTTAATAAACCACATCGTGACATATCATTTAAGGGGGTGTTGAAATATGAGAAATCCCATGGACGCAGGGTGGCGATGAGGTGAATGGGATGCTGTGGATCTGGATGTGTTTCAAGGATCTTCTATTGTCATTCGGCAGAGTACGGAGTTGCACAAAAATATGACAAAACAGAACAATGATTTTTACTTTCCTGAAGTTCATTTTTTCAATTTGCACCAGGTGGAATGCAGAAAGCCCTGCTGGGATTCTTAATGTAAAAATGTCCACAAATGTTGACGTTTGACCGCCAGGCTTTATAGGTGTGAAACAAAAACAATGTGACCTATATTTTATTTTATTCCTTATTAATTTTAAAACCCTCAATTTTTTTGTTAAACCGTCCCAAACGGCATGTTGATATTTCTTATACCTTTAAAGAGGATTTAAGGTCTCCAGTACTCCTTGACATCAGGGTTGACACTGACAATGGGCCCTTCTCACTTCGGTTAAATGGATTCCTTGCGTCCCTCACTTGCGTCGTTTCCCTGTGACTAGTCCCTCCCACCAGGGAAGCATGGAGGGACGCAAGGAAACCACGAGAAGCAGGGAAATGAGTTTTAAGAGCAATGGGACGTCCTTTCCTCCGGAGTGTCACGTGAAGCGACATCCGTTTGTGATGACGCTGCACAGCTGATCGTCTGACAGCAGCTCTGTCCCCGTTGTTTTCACAAACACCCCCGCTTCTGTTAGTACACATTTACTGACACAAACATGTGTATCATCTGTTGTAGACCCAAATACATTAAATACAATAAGAACTCATTTTCAAAAAAGATAAACGCCATTCTTAAAATGTATTGAAAAAAGCGATCATGAAAATGTTTCCAATAAATGAAGAAAACATGTTTTGACCACTTTGTTGTTCAGATATATCACATATTTGTAACTAAATGATACATGAATTGAAACAAAACACGGTATAAACTGAGGAGTGACTCCCGTGAGGTTCATGTATTTTCATCACTCTGCTGGGAAACTGCTCTCATGTCAAGAAGCATCAGATCAGTACATGCACTGCATCGTCCAATCAGTGAGCGATACACAGTAAGGGGGCGGGGCGAGTGTCTGAGGATTTCATCGAAGGATGGTCTGGTGGTTCCTCGTTTATAGCTCCTCCATTATCGCTCCTCCGGCAAAAATAAGGCCATTGGGACGCTACTCAAGATGGCGCAGACAAATCAACTTCCGGTGAGACCGAGACCGAGGAAATGAAAAATAAGAGAAGTGAGAAGGGCCCAATGCCTTGCTAGCACACTGACTACTTGTGTGAGTGGCTTCATGAGGTACAAGCTGAGTTGGCTTAGGGTTCATCAAAGAAGGACTAGATAAGCCCCTGCTAACCCTTGTGACGATTGGAAATCAATGCACCATCCTGAACACTAATGTGTCCTTAACTGGAGGCGTGCATTTCACAGTGCATTCATCACAATGATTCTGTTGCTCCATTGAGGAAGAACACAAAAGTGATGAGGAATCAAATTGGAACTTAAAAAATCCAAAAGGCTCTGAGATAATTCTGTGTTTTAAAAGTTTGGGGCATTGAACATTAAAGTTCAATATCTGACAGTACAGCTGGAAATGTTACAGTTAAGCACTTCTTTAAGAACACCCTTCCAAGGAAGTCAAAGTTAAAGCGAAATCTAATAAATGTAACTTCTAAATGGAAATGTTTAACTGTTTTAGTGACTTCTAACACTGTGGTTCCCCAGGACACAGGATAACATGGATGTGGTAAATATATGAAGAACTGGATGTTTTCTTGTTGCTGTATTGCTAATTAATGATTTTTGTGATGAAAAACATGAAGCTTGCAAACCAAAAACTGTAGTTCCAATTCAGTAAAACATTACATTTTAAAATACGTATCAGAGGGATTGGAGGACTCGTGTTGGATGTTAGTGATACACAAAATCCACTAGGAAACTGGTGTTCTCCTTCCCGGACGAAATCATAAGTCAATGTTGTTGTTTTTTTACGTACGTTAGCTAAAGGAAGAAATAGATGAACTTTTTTCGAAACCAAACTAAGTAGTTTTATTGGGTTTTCGTTTGCTTGTTATTCAGTTTACAGTAGGGGTAACGGTTCACAGAATGCACGGTTCGGTACAACAAGAAAAAGCAAATAAAAGTCCCAAATGTATAATTCCAGGTTTGTTTTTTATTTATTTTGAACAGTAGTGCAAGTTTCAGTTTAAAAATAAGGAACTCGAACATTTTGAATAATTAACTTTATTACACAGATAAAACCAAACCACAAACAGTACCACACACTCAGATGGCCAGCTTATCTATAATGGCTGATGTCAAACTAAAAGGTTCAATAAGCTGTAAAACTAAAAAGAATGTCTTGAAAATATTACAAAATAAATAAGAACGTGTTTCAATCACAATCAATAAAAGCCGGGGTCCTCTACTATTGCATAAGGGCGCAACATAGCCGTTGAAAAACATATGTCAAAAGCCTCCGTTATTTATTTTGGTCTCTTGGCTTCTTAAAAACAGCGGGGATCAGCTGTTGAACTGCTGCTGTCTTTGGCCGGGCTCCGGTGATTGGCAAATCTGGGTGATGCCTTCTGATATGATTTAGCATGTGTTACCATTAGCATACCGCACCACTGTAGAACAACGCCGACACACCATCCTCGTCCGATCCACCACTCGCTCACTTCATCGTTATTGTAGTCCACAGGGAACCCGAAATGTTCCCACACAGCTGATTTAAAAGAAGCAGGTGGGTTCTAGCTCCTGTGTGTTATCTGAAATCGCCATACTAACTTTTCTTCTTCTTGTATTTGGTTCGTTTTGTTGTGTTTTCTTCTTGTTCTTGATTTGTTGTTTAAGGGCGGCTGGCAAACAGCTTTTATGCGCAATACCGCCCCCTGGATTATAAATAGTGTAATGGATACTGCCCTGAATGACAGACTTTTCTCCCACTCGTAGAAAAAGACGTATTCGTCGTGTGACTGCATGTGCCGAACCGTGACGTCCGAACCGCGACGCTTCGGGACGAATACGGATGCCGTTACACCCCTAGTTTACAGTGTTGCACGAATGTACATGCTTTAAACTGTGATCATGGACAAAACACGTTTCACTCAAAGCGAAAATTAGGAATGTAGATCCATTGTATGGGAACGTAATTTGTTAATGTGAACTTTATACCAGAAAGTTTACAACATTGTGTCATTGCTTTCAAGTCCACTAATCATAATCTGTCAAAAGGCTTTTAGTGCCATTTTGGCCACAAACGTTGAATGTCTATAAGTCTTTATGATAGCAGGGTGGAACATTAAAAGTTAACCTGACGTGATACAAACTTCATTTACAAGAGGAGTCTTGACAGCTGCATGTGGGCTTAGCAGACTAAGCAACAGTACTTTATTCTATTCTAAATGAATCAGAAAATGTTATCATGATTCATTAACCCCTGTGGATCCTTTGCCGTTCCAGGCTTGTGATTGGAGCAGGGTCTGGGGAACGGTGTTTCCAGGGGAGCCGACATATCTCTCCCACTCACCAGCTCTCCTACACACATACTCTTCCTTCTTCTCAGTGGCTGAATGGGCTACTGACACACACACACACACACACACACACACACACACACACACACACACACACACACACACACACACACACACACACACACACACACACACACACACACACACACACACACACACACACACACACACACACACACACACACACACACACACACACACACACACACACACACCTCTGTGCCTTTGTGTCTCTTTAATAGTGAGGGAGGTTTCTCGCCGCAGAAACACTGAATAACATGATGCATGAATTACTGTGTGTGTCTGCCTGTGAGGGGGGCAGCAGGAGAGTGGGTCAAATAAAGAGGGAGAAATAATGTATCAGTAGTTTTTTAGGCGTCAGGGTTTCACTTCCAATGGACAAAACAAACAAAAGATGCATGTGCACATGGCAGTTTTGTGCCGTGAGCTGGAACCATTTGGCTACCAAGGCACTATAATAATGTAATGTTTTTTGCCATTTCAGTTACTTATTCAAGTAATCCTCCATTTCATTAACAATAGAGTGCATGGGCAGAACAACAAGTGTTGGTAGCGATGCTAGCAGAAAAGCTCATGTGATGGCATCTGAGATTCATGGTCCCCAGAGGAACATGTATTTGGTGTCTCGCTGCCATTTCATCAGGTCGAAATTACGTTAAGTTGATAATTTGCTTGTTAATAACTAAATACCTAAATAAATTGGCAAGCTCAAAGTTTAAATTATTACAACTTGACCTCGATTGCCGCTGACCGTATACGCACAACCAATCAGATGACAGCTGTGTAAACTATAAGCTAGCGGGAGAGGAAACTAACCTGGCTTCACCACAAGAGCACAGCCCTGCTGTAAGCAAGGAGCTAATCGATATTTCTGAATGCAGCTTTGGTGTTCAGTGCTAACTAGCAGACGGTCCTGAGGTTGGTCCCTGTCAGTTGTTCATGAGTCTGGGTAGTCTGCCTCAGAGGGCTGCTACCAAGACCTATCGGATATGGTAGACCTACCTACCATCCGACATCCAATGGAGAAATCCCATTGCTTATGTCGAGGGAGCCCTTGTGACGCTTACTTCCACGTCAGCCTATAAAAAACCTTCATCATATATATATCAGTTAGACATTGTGATGTGTAACTGGACCTCTTTGAGTTCTAATAAAAAACACCCTGCTCCATATAGCGAAAACACGATTCTCAGTTCGACGTGTTTGACACACTAACAATAAATGTATATCCCATTTATGCTTATAAATCCTACACACTAATAAGAGCAAATATAATACACCTGAAAGAAGAACTTAAAGCACTTTTCGTCTGTCATTCAGGAGCGTCACGGCTCTGAGACTTTCTGAAAGGGTCAGTGAGCCTCTCTGTGTCCAGTCATGCTCACTTGCTCGTCTTCTTTGTCTGACAGCATGATTGGCCGTATAAAAGGCTGAGGTTTGCAGTGTGTTGCAAACTCTATCACAGCTTGTCACGGGAGTTGAAATCCCTAAAGTCGTTAAATTGTTAATATCAAACCGTTAAACTCGAAGTCGTGAATCAGCAGGGTGAGAACAGAACCTTTCTTGTCCCTGAACTCTATGCAATACCTATGTTGGTGGTGTTCACGCCTGTGTCCATGTGCTGTCACTTTGTTATGAATCTGAAACCCCAGTTCTTGAAGACACTTTCTTGTCACTCAAGCAGATCTCAGTGTATCTTACAAGCTGTCCTTCCTTCTTTTAATATCCACACACTTCTTTGTTGTGACGTGTAATGAAAGCCTTCGGACAGCTCTGTCTGCAGCCATTACCCAAATGCACATGTTCCTCTGCATGTTGTATGGAACCTGTCTTTCTACTGTCAAGGCAATAACAATCATTAATATGGCTTAAAGATGATTGAATGCTTTTTCCCTTTTACTGCCAGTCCACACGTTTCAATTAGCTTGGCAGAGAGTGGCTTTTACCTCGGAGGAATGCATAATAGCACCTACTGTTGAGAGAGAGAGGGGGAATGGGAGATGACATTAGTTGGCTGTTAATTGGACAATTACCCAATATGGACACTGCAGGGAGATTTCAGCAAGGCAGCGGCTTCTCCTCGAGAAGTGTTCTCAACACAGCTGTTTCTCAGTGGAGGCAGTACTCTGGGCTCAGTCATCGCACCGCTGGAGGGATACAGTTGATATTCTCTTTGTGCTTTCCTCTTTCTTTCTTAACCCCTTTCTCTCCAAACCTTGTGGAGTTGATTACAACACATGATTTTCACCTTTGATTAAACCCATGGGAAATGCAGACCCGGCTTCTTTTGTAGCACATATCTTTGTCAGGTGGCTCAGAGTGTCATTATTTGGATGTGGTGCTACACATGTTCAAGCACATATTTTATTCAAATACAGATGCCTTATGAGTTGGGTTTGCGTCACCAGGTTTTCAACACTCAAGTATACGTGTTAGTATTGTACTTGTTTGGATATAACTTGATATGGATTAGTGCGGTCAAAACAGTCGAAGTACAGCCATGCTAATGTAGAGGTAATGTTTGAAGCAATCAGCATGTTAGCAAGTGCTAATGATGATGTGCTATAAACATGAAGGCTCATGGGAATATCAAGAACTCTGGATGTTTTTGATTATAAAATACTACTGTTGATTGAAGACAATGCAGGAGATGATCATTGCTTTACATAATATCAGCCCATGAAAGGGCCTTTAACAGCATCCATTTCCCTTAATACTCTGTGACGTATAACGACCAACATCGCTTGTATCTTGAAGAGCAGGTGGGAAAGGAGAGAACCCTGTGAGACTGGAGTCTGTGTCCAACGCCAATGGAGAGTTCACTGTCTTAGCCAGCGTAAACAAAGTCATGGTACGTAACAAAGGGAACAAATTTATGGATAATCTTTATTTCAAAACCTGATGTAACGGGAGGGTTCTACAACACAATTACACCGTTCATACAAGAGCTACCTCAAAGCTGATTTCACACGTGTTTCACTTCACTTAACATGATAAGCTGATCATATGTTACCGTTAAACCGTCACTTTCAAACCTGTTATGCACCAGGACATTCATTACTTCTCATTTTGCTTATACATGTATTAAATGTTTTGGTTTATTCATTGGCACTCACTCACTTGCTTCCACAAATGAAGGACTTTACTTATATAAAATGCACATTTATTATTAAGCCGCCTATTTACATTTGTTTTCTTCGAATCTCATGTGGCTTTTACTTGTGATGTTTCTTTCATATTTAATGACCCTGTTGAAGGGAGCCTGACATTTAAGATCGCCGACGGCTGCTTTGTTGTAATTGTTGTGCATATGATATGCCTTATAAATCTATCAAAGAAACAGGCTCTTACATTTGATACAAGACACAACTTAAAAGTACCTGCGATCATAAAGACACACGCACTAGGGAGCATTCACTTAAAAACACTTTTATGACCTAAAACCTGGAGGAGCGTGATCCATTAGGTAGGTAAGTAACAACACATTGCAATGATTGAATTCCCGGAGTGTCTTTTGCTGCTTTATTGGCATCAGCTGTATTGGCATTTAAATGGTTGAGTGTACTTCATACAAATCAATAAGTGAGTGTTAATGATGTGGGCTAGGACAAGCTGTGCTATTATCTCCCAGTCCAGCCCATAACACAACAATCTGTCAGGACGCTTTGTTTCTCTGGAAGCAACAGTGCCATCCCACCTACTCAAGCGGACTTTATGTTGGCTATACAGAGTGGAGAGAAAGCTGCAGCAGCAAGTCTTCATTCATCCCTAAGAGGAGCCTTGGGAGCAGGCGCAGCACATTGAGTAACACAAATCCGTAATGGAAAGCCAATCGTTACTGCCTGTTCGCACGGTAAGTGACTACACTTAGGAAGCTCTTCATTTCACTTCGTCAGAGTTTAAATGGCAGTGAAGTTTGTTTCCATTTAAGTATTTGTATAAGAATAAAAGAAGTACGAAGTCTTGATTGAGAAACCTAAATGTGTAATGGGAGGACTTTCCCAGTCTATCAAATACATAGCAGTGTACACACCGCTTAGCTAAAGCTGGCTAATGGTTGGCGTGAAGACGTTTCGTAGTCTCATTTCAGAGTAAAGGTCAAAGCGATAGACTTTACCAGTGGGGTGTTTACTGACGTCATTGATGTCGAAGGGCAACATGAAAAACCTGTATGTTTGTTGCTCAAACTAAAATCACAGACTTTGGAGCTGCTGTAATACTAACTCATCCCCAGGACTCATCCCTGCACCACTCACTAAGGGCTGGATGCAACACACTATCACTCCATAATCGTCCAGGAGCGACGTTTGGTCAGTGTCCGTGGCGTGCAGTTGTGACGCTCCTAGGCTCCTTCAGCGTCATAAAGGGACGCAAATAGCTTTCAACTGATTGCAATGTATTCCCATCTGCGGCGGGATTTGACGCTCATGGAAGCACGGCATTCGTTTGTGTCGGCTTCCCTTAAAGGCAATGTGAGCGTCCATTCTCATTGGATAACGGATAATTGTACACCCGGAAGTAAGTATTCCCCTTACTGTCGATTGATTTTACAGTGATATCTGCACTACTCATCGACTAAAAAACACCAGGTTATCCTTGTTAATTACACAACATTGATTGGTTTGAATTGTGTGCAATGCTTTTGTATTTTTCCCCTTCGATTCGGAGAAACAAATGTTTTTTCGGAGTAAAGGATGGCAGAAGACACTACAATACCCAGAATCCCCAGCTATCATTTAGAACTACACCATGTGCTCTGTTTGACAAACCTCGTTTTTTTCACCATTCATTCCAATGTGATCACGTGATCTTCAAATTTCTCCCTGCAGAAAAAAAAACATGGCCGAACTTCGTTTTATTCTCGGTGGAAAATGCCTATTTTAAAGTTAGTTTGGCCATTAAAATGCGTTTTGATGTCATTTGATGCGAGAAATATGAGTTGTTATTTCAGATTATGTGTGCAGTGGATGTACATGATCTTTAGTTTGCTAGTTATTACGAAGATTACTTCAGGAAATTGCGTCCATAGAACGTTTTCATTGTTACCAAGGTTGTTGCTAGGGACGCTGCTATCGATATTATTTCTGTTAAGTTGTGTAACTGTTTAATGGTGTTATCTTTATTGCTACCTCCTTCCCCGTCAATGTATAGTGTTGGTCCACAGCGCAAACGTATTAGTTTAACAACATCCGCATCTAAAATTGTGGCATAGATAGCCTACGTTATTTTCCCCTGTGCAATTCTCCATTTAATCAACAATAACACATTATTATCCTTGTGTTTATTTATTTGTTTGATTAATAAACACAAGTTGGAGTCCGTCAGGACCGAGGGTCGGAGCAGCTCATTTGCTTTAGAGAATATTACACCGGGAAGTAAGTATTCTCTCCGCTTCGCTTGACAAACCCTGTGATAGTCCTCAAGCTCTGTGATTGGAGAGTGTGCTCCGAGGGTTACGCCGAGCGTCGAACAGCACTTGAAATGGGATGGAACCACGGCAGACTGTCCAAAACTGGATTTGAACGGGACCACCGCGTCCCCCCTCCCCCACCCCGTCCCCAGAACTACACATGCTGGCTATTGTGTTTCGCAACATGTTCTCTATCTATGGCACGTCTCTACTGGGAGTTGTAGTTTTAAAAGACGTTTTCGTATTTCCCATAATAAGAAGTTGCCAGTATTAAACTGTGTCCATCCCTGGAGGTTTAGGGGATAGGAAACACTCAAATTTAAAACATATAATTAATACATGGGTGAAAATTGCTTGTGCCCATAATGGGCAGCATTAATATATATACCCACATGCCAGCTAAGGTCAGAAGAGCTTTATTTAACAGCTGGTCTTATGTTTGTGACCCCTCCTGTTGTTAATTGATAACATTACATTACATTAATTGATAAGCCTGAAACATGCACTTGTCAAGGTTCAGAGGCACATTTAGCAAATTTGGCAGTAGCCATCGATCAGCTTAAAATAAGATATACTTTATTGATCCCAAGTTGGAAACATTTGCGTTACATCAGCATGTGTAACAGTTGTAAATATGCAGTGGTGTTTATTTGTAAATCATTTAGTATAATCACACAAATGCTGTGTTTTATATTTAACAATTATGTGTTCTTTATTTATTGATTGTTCAATACCTGACAAGGTCGGAGATGATCTACATATAAGAGTGTTACGACCCGCCTCCCTACTCAATAGTAGTGGCTCGTGAGGCAGTCCGCAACATAAAACAAAAGTACACAACACGTAGGCACTAAACTGTGATCATACATTTATTGCCACAATACTAAATCATTCCACTGGAGGACAGGTAAAACAAACAAACAGACGGAGGGGACTTGGGCCAACCACACCACGGGCCGTAGGATCCAGAGCCTTCCTCCGCTACCCAAAATCCAACAGAACCTAATGGGAGAAATAAAGCCGCGAAAACCTAATACTAACACGTCCTCCAGGAAACACAACAAAAAGGCAAAAGAGCTCTGACACAGCAGAGACATCCGGAGTAGTGATCGGCCTCCTCCTTCTCCTTCAGTCTCCTCTTTTATGCTCGGCTGATTGGCAACTGGGAACACCTGCGCCAAGCTCGGCTGAGTGACAACTGGGAACACCTGGGGAAGGCGGAGCCAGGTGTACCTGCACAGCAGAGAGAACAAAGAGGACAACAAAAGGGGGGGGGAGTACGTAACATACATTATGTATAATATCAGGTAAAATAAGTGCTTCAACATAGTTAACATTGCTGGAGGTATACACACATATTGATAGATGTCTTGTAATGCACTATTGAGGAACCTGCGACCCAAGTTTTTCATTCAATGCATAACTACACCGTTTGTGTATATGATATGTCAATAAAACTTAGAAAATCTTGAAATCTTGAAAGGGATGTGCAAAATAGTCATTATATACAGTCTTTAATTAACTATTAGTAGAGAATAACGAGTAATTAATATACTTTATAGGGATCCTATTAATATCTAATAATAAAAATAATGAAATTCAATAACATGCTTTAACCACTAGGTGTCCCTTTCTATCAGCTATGCCCCTTTATGGTGTAAATACAGCCTATCTACCAATTGGATCAAATATAAAAGTCAGCCAAATTAGTGTTGATACTGCAAGGAGACGTATTGTGTGAAAAGAAATGTAAGATGTTGTTTAATGGCTGATATATTTATGATCCACCTCACGTTTTCAGTTCCTCATGTTTGTCTAGAAGTCTTCTCATCAGGGCTCTATAAATACAGAACTACGGCAGATATGTAATATTTAATGCAGCCGAACCGTGTATTACAATGCCGTTATGTGATGACTTTCAAAGAGAAAAGCAAGCACACTCGGAATAAAGTATTATTTTATGTTTTAAAAATGTTTTCGGTCTGTTTCCGGTATTTGTTAATGACGATGTGCTGTGAGATGTGAGACTGGAATTGCACAGGGGAAAATAACGTAGGCTATCTTTAGATGCGTATTTTGTTAAACTAATATGTTTGCGCTGTGGACCAACACTATACATTGACGGGGAAGGGGGTAGCAACAAAGATAACACCATTAAACAGTTACACAACATAACAGAAATAATATCGATAGCAGCGTCCCTAGCAACCACCTTGGTAACAATGAAAACGTCGCGATTTCCTGAAGTAATCTTCGTAATAACTAGCAAACTAAAGATCATGTACATCCACTGCACACATAATCTGAAATAACAACTCATATTTCTCGCATCAAATGACATCAAAACGCATTTGAATGGCCAAACTAACTTTAAAATAGGCATTTTCCACCGAGAATAAAACGAAGTTCGGCCATGTTTTCTTTTTCTGCAGGGAGAAATTTGAAGATCACGTGACATAGACGCCAGCCATTGGAATGAATGGTGAAAAAAATGGGGTTTGTCAAACAGAGCACATGGTGTAGTCCTAAATGATAGCTGGGGATTCTGGGTAGTATAGTGTCTTCTGCCATCCCTTACTCCGAAAAAATATTTGTTTCTCCGAATCGAAGGGGAAAAATACAAAAGCATTGCACACAATTTAAACCAATCAATGTTGTGTAATTAACAAGGATAATCTGGTGTTTTTTAGTCGATGAGTAGTGCAGATATCACTGTAAAATCAATCGACAGTAAGGGGAATACTTACTTCCGGGTGTACAATTCTCCGTTATCCAATGGGAATGGACGCTCACATTGCCTGTAAGGGCAGCCGACACAAACGAATGCCGTGCTTCCATGAGCGTCAAATCCCGCCGCAGATGGGAATACATTGCAATCAGTTGAAAGCTATTTGCGTCCCTTTATGAAGCTGAAGGAGCCTAGGAGCGTCACAACTGGACGCCACGGACACTGACCAAACGTCGCTCCTGGACGATTATGGAGTGAGAGTGTGTTGCTGGATGCATGTCTTTAGGGGAGGGGGGGTATTTGAGCCCCCTGTCCCCAGTAATATTTACAGCTCTGCTGCTTTTCTGTAAACTCGCTGTGACTCGAGTCCTTTTTTGGAGTGACGTCTTTGTGAAGTAGATCGGTTAGTTATATTCTGCCATGAAGAGATACTTGTCCTTCTACTTTTCTTTCTATCTTGTGTTTTTAGCCTCATTTAATGCATGGATTTGTTATAGAAATGGAGAGTACTGAATTAGCTATTTGTGCGTAACCATGGATATCCAGGTATTGTAGTATTACTTTGAAACTGAAGGAAACTTAAAACATTAGACTTTCTAGAAATTCTGAAGCCATTTTTTAAATGGATGTTTATTGGAAATCGGTGAATATCCTCTGGAAGTGGACGTCTCACTGAATCATGCATCTGTGTTCAGACATAACTGAGTTAGGACTCTCAAAGTGAGTAAATGTTTGACTGAAATTCACCTCACACAGTGCCTTGCTTTGACCTGCTGAATAACCGTCTAATGCAGACCCTATAATCCCACCATGATTCCAATGAGTTAAATGGTTAGTCCTTCCCCACCACCTGCTGTAATGTGAACCCCTCTCTAATACATCAGGGACGTTAGATTACATGAAGCGTGATGCTTGGCATGGGCAGGGTTTTGACTTCCTTCATAAGACAGACGTGTGTGTGGGCCAGTCAGGAAGAGCTCCCTTGACAACAAGCATTGGTTGATGTTGGTTTTGTTCTGCAAATATTCAGCCACATATTTCATATAATATGATGACAGATATCACGACACAATGAAGAGAAAAAGGCCTTCGAAGCTTG
This sequence comes from Gymnodraco acuticeps, assembly GCF_902827175.1. Classification (NCBI taxonomy): domain Eukaryota; kingdom Metazoa; phylum Chordata; class Actinopteri; order Perciformes; family Bathydraconidae; genus Gymnodraco; species Gymnodraco acuticeps. The sequence continues at coordinate 539,568 of NW_022989828.1, read as the reverse complement.
AGAACAATCTTTAAGCAAACGTTCTTTTTAACAGGGGGCCAACTCCTAATCATTTGGAACCCCTTGCCCCCTCATCCGGACCACCATTGCATTATTTATCATTTTAAATCTTTGTTAGTCTATAAAAAACGTTGTTAGCAGGCTGGTTCTATCGTAAAGTGCAACAGCTGATTGTTAAGGGGGTCCATGTATTGTATTGATTAGGCTAACTCATCGAGGAAGTCCTTTTTCCTCGGATGAGGAAAAGTCAGCAAAGTGGGTGAGTGTGCTTGTTGTGTATGAGCCTGTTGTACTGCCTCTTACGTTACTCTGTTCTAAGTCATCGTATCTATGCTTCGAATTCTGCTTAGATGTTAATATTCTGAAAGCCAAGACTTTGTTTTGATGTATAATTAGGCTGAAACCCAGTGACCATGCTGTTCTAAATCAGCCACAGGGAGATGTATGGAGGCAGAGAGCATTTGATCAGAAGAGACCGTGTTCGCTGAGGTTGTCACCCTGTCGTTACCATCCTAAAAACGTGTTTCTATCCTCTGAATATGGCAATAGAAGTGTCCTGTTCTGAAATCCAAGACTTTGGTTCAATGCAGCTAAAACCCTTCATTACCAATACACACGTTTTTTACATGAATCAAGTTTATCTTGGAATCCGCGGTTGCGACATCCTACTGATTTTGATAGAGCTGGTCACATTTCTGTTTTTAGCGGTCACCTTAAAAGTTTGAACTACATGCTGTTGGGGTCATGCTTTAGCGGTGATACTTCTTATATGCAATCCATTGTAGCCAACCTAAATACTTGCTATCAATAAAGACATCGACACAACCATGTGTTACTACTCACATCTTGAACCTGTTCAAGTGTGACTCATGATCAAAAGGTTGAGATATGAACAACCTTTGGAAGAGAGTTATTTATTCTGTAAATCAGTCCCGGGGCACTGGCGATGATCTGAAACACCCTGCTGTTGGTTTGAAAAGGCATGGGGGCTGATCTCGGTGAATCAATTAGTTGTTTGTGTGTCGGACTCGGCTACACCTTTCACACAGGAAGTCATGTTCTGCAGTTCTGCAGTGCAGACGTCACTCAGAGAGGCAAAGGCAGTAAGCGCTTCTACATGTGATACACTTGTGTATGGATATGAATAATAAGTGTGTGAGTAATCCAATGGAGACTAATTGAGATGAGACTTCACGAGTGGGATGCTCGAAGACTAATTGCATTTTAGCTCATAAGCACATTTGTCCTCAGAGCGGCCCCACACATGACTCACAGGGTTAAGTGATGCAGGACACCTAAGTACAAAGCACACACACACAGGGCTGGGAAGGTTACCTTAAAACTGTACTGATACGATAACTTATCAGCAGTATCACAATATGAAAGTAATTTAACCTGATGTTTTTCAGTAGCTTTGGATTACCTCAATATCAAATGCAATCCTGAATCAAAACATGGGAAAGGAATATTACTACGATGGAATGTCCGGTGTTTTATGTAACAGAACAATGTAAGAAGAAACCAAGTTATTTAGTATACAACATGTGTCATTAAAATAAAAGACAGAATAATATGGTTACAAATGCTGTTTTACTTTAATACTTGAATTAAAAGCAAACTGCCATTAAACTATTGTTGTTAAATAAATCAGGTATCCACCCACTGCATTAAAAGTGTTTAAAATAAAGAAAAATGAAAGTAGCCTAAACGAAACAGGAGGATACGTTGAGTGCTGACCCAGGAGGCAAGGTTCTGGTTCAGCCTCTTTTCCCCTCCTGGCTGCTCTACCTGCATCGTATCTCTGTAGCACATTCAGAACGCAGCAGCTGACTGGTGTTCAACCTCCATCATTTCTCGCACACTACAGCACTCCTTTGCTTCCTTCACTGTCTGCCGGTGGCCAGAATCCACTTCAAGGCACTGGTGCTGGCCTAATGTGCTGTGAACGAGTCCATCCCTTCTTCCAGAACGTGTTCAAACCATTCACTCCAGCACGCGGCTGCCACACCCTAACTGTGAGTCGGACCCCTCAACGAAAACATTTCTGTTTGCTATCCTGCCACCAAAATGGTGAAACAAGCTCTTGTGCCTTGGCCTTTCCATTACAAAAATAAAATAAACTGAACACTTGAGGAGTTTAGCCATTTTGGGAGCAATGCACAGTCCTTCAATTGTTTGGCTCATTGTTCTTCTGAGTTTAAATCTCTTTGGATATCTTTATGTAACATTAGAAAGACTGATTATTGTTATTACATTATAAGCTTATTGTGCTCATTTTATGTTGCTATGACTTTGGAATAAATAGACAAAATCACCAATCCCAAGGCTTGATGGGTTGGATAGGAAACGAAGGGAAAAGTCAAATTAGAAAGTGTTAGCCTGCAGAGCAGCAAGGTCAGGTGCAGACACTGGCAGAATCCAAAGAGTCATTCAGAAACAGGACATCGCTCCGCTAGGAAGCAGCCTTATGAAGATTCCACTATAACTGTAGAGACTTTAGCGAAAACAAATTAGTATGATGGCGACAGAGAAGGGAGGGACTTCCACAGGCCGGCCGAATGCTGATTGGAGGATCGTGTTGCCAAGAGACTCTGAGTCCAACCAAAGAGAACCAAGTCTACACCGCGGTATCTCTTCAGCTAGTCTTGACCAATCATAAATGTACGGGCCACGTTCTCTTTTAATAAATAGTTAAACTTAGAATTTGTTTGTCTTTCCTGGAATTTTGAACACAACAGATAAAATCTTTATTTTAAGATATATAGTTTTTTTACGTCAATGGGACTAAGGTTTCCTTTTGTTGTATCCTGATACATGTACTCAGTTATTCCTCAAGCCCACACAAACACGCTCCTTCATCTCTGCACGTGTTACGCTTGTCGCTGCGTCGGATCGAGTCTCTCTTGGGTTCAAATCGCAGAGCACACCTCTTTCAAGAACATCGGTACTTTAATCAGACCCTTGTTAGTGTGTGTATGTGTGAAGAGATGTCTTTCATGATCCGTGTGCATGTGTGAGTGGGGGGGGCGATATATGAAAATGTCGTGCAATGATTTGGAAATAAGCGCCTTTCAAGAAACTTCCCTCAGTGTGAACTCCCATGCGTCTTGTTAACTGACAAAGCTTTGAAGAGGGGTCTTTTTAACTAGGTCTAGATCACACTCTCGCTCACACACACAGGCAATCAAAACAACAGCAAGAAGGTGGAAACATTTGACGTTAATACTTTTATCCGACAGAGAGTGAGGGTGATGAAAGGAGCCGGTTAAAGGAACAGTCAGGGGAAGTTTGGCAAACAGAAAGGAAATCTGAAGAGAGAAAATAAACAGGGTTCACATAACAAATCCATCAATTGTGCTTTATACAAAAACGTGTATAATGGAAAGCATTAGAATCAATGCTAAGTAGGGGTGTAACGGTACACGTACCCGGGCCCTTCGGTTCGGTACACGTGTGTACCGAAGTGTACCGAACGAATATAACGTTAAACGGAAAACATTGAGAACGTGAACAACTTCTTGTAGTAATTTGCTTTCATTGAGTTCAACGCGTCATAGAGCGAGCAAGTCATTTCATTGGACGAGAGGCATACTATGAGAGCTGGTCACAGGGATGCGTTCAAATGTAGTCAGTAATTTGAGGAACTGTCGAAATGGCGAACGCAGATAAAGTGGAGCTCGAAAATCCTCCAGCATCATTGAAGTCTCCGGTTTGGGAACATTTTGGTTTCGCAGTTACGTACAAGGATGACGGACAAAGACAGGTGGACCGAACCAAAGCTGTTTGTTGGCATTGTTCAACTAACATTGGTTACGCGGCTGGCAATACATCAAACTTGCACACTCATTTGAAAAGGCATTACCCGAACGTAAATATCACCGGTACCAAAAGAAAACAGACTGAAGTGCAAACCCAACTCCCGCTAGCATTTAAGCCTCCACCACTCGCAGAGAGTTCAGACCGAGCCAAAGCTATTACAAACGCCAAATATCCTTATGTTGCCATGTTAGCAAAGCGCTACCTGGCTGTGTCTGCTACCACTGTCCCTAGAGAGGGTGTTCTCCACAGCAGGAGACATTGTTAGTGCCAGCAGATCTGGCAATGTGGACAAGTTCATCTTTCTTTAAAAAAACATGAAAATACAATGACAAGCAAGTCCTAATGTCAAACTGGCTGCTTAGGTACAGTACAGTTCAAATACAGATTATTTCAGTTCATCGAAGTGCTGCACCTTAATGTTTATTTTATTATATTTTGTATTTATTTGAGTGAATATTCACAGTTTAATAATAATTAAAAAGACCCAAAACGAATAATTTATGTTTTGTGATCATTTTTTCTGCTGTACCGAAAACGTACCGAACCGTGACCTAAAAACCGAGGTACGTACCGAACCTAAGTGTTTGTGAACCGTTACACCCGTAATGCTAAGGCATTCATTCTATACATCATAAGGAAATACAGCAATGTTTGGTAAGATTAGTTGAGAATAAGTAGACATTAAATCATTGGATTTGCAAATACTTATATTCAGTGATTAAAAGTGACAATCAGAACGTAAACTATGTAGACAACTTTGCATATATTACAACAGCAGCACATAAACATAAGCACTCATCAGATGATGAAAAGGACGGGTTTTCCATGACTGTCCGTGTAGCTAACATGTTGCTCTGCATATTAATAGTTTTGGAGGAAGTTAATGTGTGTGTGTAGTGTCTCTACTGTGACATGTCTCCATGCTTTAATGTTCAAAAAGCTCTTTATTTTTCTCATACTGCCTGCGCTGCTCTGATTGGTTAGCTGGCCGGCTCTGTTGTGATTGGTGAATGGTTTAGAGATGTCCCGCCCCTAAGGCTATCACGTATAGAAGCGCTAGTGTTACATAGTGATGTCATTATGTTACAAAGTAAACAAAGGAGTCCGACCGAGGCATCATCTATCAATAAAGGCCCAACACATATCTTAAAACATGGGAGCATTAAAAAAGAATAGCAATAATGAAAACAAAATGAACTACACTTTTTATTTATGAAGTTATTTAGCGAACATGCCTGGGTAGAGGCATATGGAGGACGGAACATGACTTAAGTATAAATAAATAAATGTATGAAGAAATACAGGAATAAATAAATAAATACGTAAATAAATAAATAAATACAGGAATAAATAAATACAGGAATAAATAAATGACGAAATAAATACAGAAATAAATAAATGTTGAAATGAATACACAAATAAATAAATAAAAGAATAAATGCATAAATAAATGCATAAATAAATATGGAAATAAATACATCAATGTACAAATAAATAAATAAAAGTCGAAAATAAAACAGAACACACGTTATTATATATCTTTCATTTATTTCTACATTTACGCGACATACATTTATTTATTTATGTATTTATGTGTCCGTATGCTAATGAGGTGGGCGGTCCTAACCTCAGTCTGAAGCAGGATTCGCCAATTGTTGGAGCCAGGCAGAAGCAATAGATTTGTGGCAAGTCACATCATGTCGAGCTGAGCCAAGTCCTCTATACATCGTTCCACACGAAACTGGACATAGTCTTTTGGTTCTCCGTTCTCTAAATGGTCCGCTAATGATCGTAAATGATCTCCAATGGCTCTTAAATCAATATCCATAAATAAACCTTACAACTGTGGATAAACCATGGATGTATAAAGATAAGGGCTAAACAGTAAAGCTCCTGCATTCGAATCAGCGCGGTTATCCAGGCGTTAGTAGTAGAGCCCTCTGCCAGAAATGATCACACACTCCTGTAACCAATCCTGCTTCAGACTGAGGTTAGGACTGCCCACCTCATTAGCATACGGACACATAAATACATAAATAAATAAATGTATGTCGCGTAAATGTAGAAATAAATGAAAGATATATAATAACGTGTGTTCTGTTTTATTTTCGACTTTTATTTATTTATTTATACATTGATGTATTTATTTCCATATTTATTTATGCATTTATTCTTTTATTTATTTATTTGTGTATTCATTTCAACATTTATTTATTTCTGTATTTATTTCGTCATTTATTTATTCCTGTATTTATTTATTCCTGTATTTATTTATTTATTTACGTATTTATTTATTTATTCCTGTATTTCTTCATACAATTATTTATTTATACTTAAGTCATGTTCCGTCCTCCATAGAGGCAAGGCAAGGCAAGTTTATTTATATAGCACTTTTCAACACAAGGCAATTCAAAGTGCTTTACAAAAAATGAAAGACATTAAGAAAAAGGCATTTAAAATCAGTCATTAAAAAGAAAAGCTAATAAAATAAACACATTAAAAGAAAAAATACATGGATAAAAGTTACAGTGCCGTCTAAGATATGAATAGTTCAATTAAAAGCAGCGACAAAAAGAAAAGTCTTCAGCCTGGATTTAAAAGTAGTAAGAGTTGCAGCGGACCTGCAGATTTCTGGGAGTTTGTTCCAGATATTTGGAGCATAATAACTGAACGCTGCTTCTCCATGTTTAGTTCTGACTCTGGTGACAGAAAGCTGACCAGTCCCTGAAGACCTGAGAGATCTGGATGGTTCATAATTTAGCAGGAGGTCAGAAATGTATTTTGGGCCTAAACCATTCAGTGCTTTATAAACCAGCAGCAGTATTTTTGAAATCTATTCTTTGACACACAGGAAGCCAGTGTAAAGACTTCAGAACAGGAGTGATGTGATCCACTTTCTTAGTGTTAGTGAGGACTCGAGCAGCGGCGTTCTGAATCAGCTGCAGCTTTCTAATAGATGTTTTAGTGAGACCTGTGAAGACACCATTGCAGTAGTCGAGTCTACTGAAGATAAAAGCATGGACAAGTTTTTCCAAATCCGGCTGTGACATTAGTCTTTTAATCCTAGATATATTCTTTAGGTGATAGTAGGCTGATTTAGTAACTGTTTTAATGTGACTGTTGAAACTCAGGTCAGAGTCCATGACTACACCTAGATTTCTGGCTTTATCTGTTGTTTTGAACATTGCAGACTGAAGCTCAGCGCTAACTTTTATACGTTCTGACTTGGCTCCAAAAACCATTACCTCAGTTTTATCTTTGTTTAATTGGAGAAAGTTCTGACCCATCCAGTCATTGATTTGTTCAATGCACTTACTCAGTGTTTGAATTGGAGCATAGTCTCCTGGTGAAATTGTTATGTACATTTGTGTGTCATCCGCATAGCTATGGTAACTTATTATCCATTATCTGTATTGTATGTAGACGTTAAAGAGAAGAGGCCCCAGGATGGAGCCGTGAGGTACCCCACATGTCATATTTGTCAACTCAGTTGTGTATTTACCTATAGAAACAAAGTTGTTTCTGTCCTTTAAGTAGGATTCAAACCAATTTAGAACTGTTTCCGAAAGTCCCACCCAGTTCTCCAGTCGGTCTAGTAATATGTTGTGGTCAACAGTGTCAAACGCAGCACTGAGATCTAATAATACTAACACTGAAGTTCTGCCACTGTCTGTGTTTAAGTGGATGTCATTAAAGACCTTTACAAGAGCAGTCTCAGTGCTGTGGTTTGGACGAAAGCCTGACTGGAACACATCGAAACAGTTATTTAAATGCAAGAAATTACTCAACTGTTGAAAAACAACTTTTTCAATGATTTTACCTAGAAATGGGAGGTTTGATATGGGCCTGTAATTGTTCATTACTGAAGCATCTAGATTATTGTTTTTTAAGAGCGGTTTGATGACTGCAGTTTTCAGGGCCTGTGGAAAAATACCTGAGTGAAGAGATTTGTTTACTATATGAAGTAGATCTGAGGCCATGCAAGGCAAAACATCTTTGAAAAATCCTGTTGGAATAATATCAAGGCAGCAGGAGGAGGATTTCAGAAGTTGTATAATGTCCTCTAGGTTTTTATCATTAATCTGATGGAATTGTGTCATGGTGTTTGAATTGATGTTAGGTGGACACAGAGACAACACATTTGCTGTTCCTGATGCAGAGGCACTGACTGCTTGTCTGATTTTCTGAATTTTGTCAGTGAAAAAGGAGGCAAAATCATTGCACGCCCTGGTGGATAGAAATTCAGAGGCTACTGACACTGGGGGGTTAGTTAGTCTGTCGACGGTAGCAAACAAGGCACGTGCATTGTTTTTGTTTTTGGTAATGATGTCAGAGAAGAACGATTGTCGTGCGTTTTTCAATTCCAAATTATAAAGGCCAAGTCTCTCTTTATAGATTTCAAAGTGAACCTGGAGATTTGTTTTTCGCCACCTGCGTTCAGCTTTTCGACATTCTCTTTTTTCTGTTTTCACGGTCATGGCCTTTCTCCATGGAGATATTTTCTTGCCAGACACTTCCTTTACCTTAGTTGGAGCAATGGCATCTATAACATTTTAAATGTTTGAATTAAAATGATCTACTAGCTCATTTACTGAGATGTTACCAGGGGCAAGTGTGGTAGAAAAATTCTGAGTAAACATTTCCCTAGTGTTTTCAGTTAAATATCGCTTTGTGGTTATCTCTTTTTGAACATTTTTGTGAACAGAAATAGAGCTCTCAAAGAAAACACAGGAATGGTCAGAGAGTGCAACATCAGTCACCACAACCTTAGAGATATTCAGACCCTTTGAGATAATTAAGTCCAGAGTGTGCCCCTTATTGTGCGTGGGCTCCGTCACATGCTGAGTCAGTCCATAGTTATCAAGAACACAAAATAGTTCTTTAGCCCCTCTGTCCTGGGGGTTGTCAACATGGATGTTAAAATCACCAACAATGACTAGACGGTCAAAGTCAATACACACTATAGACAGCAGTTCAGTAAAGTCATCAAAAAAGCTTGCACAGTATTTGGGTGGTCTATAGATATTTAGGAACAGAGCTCGAGAGGAGCATTTCAGCTGAAGGGCCACATATTCAAAAGAATCAAAGTTTCCATACGATGTCTTCCTGCATTGAAGGGAATCATTGAACAACATAGCAACTCCACCCCCTTTCTTATGCATTCTTTCCTGACTCATAAAACTAAAGTTGGGAGGGGTTGATTCAATAAGAACAGCTGCACTGTTATTTTGTTCAATCCAAGTTTCTGTTAAAACATAAAATCATTGATTAAAAATGTTTTTCCTGCCAAAGACCTGACATTTAATAAAGCTAGTTTAAGTTTGTTGAACACACTATCAGTCATATTTTTTGTAACAAGCTGTGGCTGACATGGAATCACTGCTAAATTAGATAAACTCACACAAACGTTTGAGCGCTTCCTGTTTCTAAGATGATTCACCGCTCTTAATCTATTACCTAGAGCAGGGGTGCCCAACCAGTCGATCGCGATCGACCGGTCGATCGCGGGGAGATTCTCAGTCGATCGCGAGATGTGTCTAAAAATAGAACAACAATATTCTGTTTTATCGTTAATGTCCTGTAACATAATCTTCCTGTGCCAGAATAATGTACTTGAACGCATCAAAGCTTTGTGATTGGCCGGCGTGACCCCATGTGTCGGGGCGTGGCTGGTGAGCAGTGGGCACTAGTTCGCTAACGTTGTCCGTGTCAACAGGAGTGACAGTCCGCACACACACAAGACCGCAATTATGGCAGAAGCAAAACATATATAATTCTCACTCCGAGTGGGAGGATAATTATTTTTGTATCTATTCCAATTCAAAGTCCATCTGTCTCATCTGCAATGCGAGCGTGGCTTTATCGAAGAAGGGTAATTTAGGAGCGGCATTTCAAAACAGTGCACAAACGCTACGAGACGGAATTCCCTCCAAATTCTGCCCTACGCTCCAAAAAGGGGAGGGACCTGAAAGGACAGCTAAATGCACAGCAGTCCATTTTCACCAGGGTTGCATTCCAATAGTCCATTTAGCTTAGGAACCTTCCTAACGGAGTGAAATGACCCGGAAGTCCCTCAGTGGCAGCCATGATAAGTGCCGTTCCAATTCTCCAAATGAAAGGAAAGGAGGTTTCAAACTTCCTTTATAACCTCCTTTAGCTTAGGAACCACTGGACCTCCCTAACCGAAAGGAGAGGAGAAAATTCTGCCCCACAATGCATTGCAGCCGCAGCATTTGCCGTCACTCAATAGTCGGCCGTTCACGGAAACAACCGATTATGACGGAGAAATGATATCATGAAAGTTACGGTGCTTATTAAGCATTTTAAAACGTATGTGGTAAGTTGCCAAAGTGCTTTGTTTTGAACGTTCATCAGTATTATAATCAAAAAGAGAAATATGAACGTTAGTTTTTACTGAAATGATCAAATAAAGTCAACATCTCACAGTCTTCACTGAGCTGTGTGGGGTTTGTTCAACTTTTAAAATATGTTTGAATGGTGACATACACAGTGATAGATGTTAAGGACTAACGTTTATAATAAATACATTTGTATTGATTTTAAAATATTTTCATACAATCATACGTATTGGGATCATTTGTATTAATGTGGACCGGAGGGAGAGGGGGACGAGCATAAGTTTCACTTTCCTTTTTTATTTCAATTCCAACTTTGGTCCTGAAGAATATGTTTCTCTGTTGTCCCCGTTCATAAAGCATAAAGCAACAGCATCAGAGCACGGTGCAGAGTCTCTAGATGAGTTTACAGTAGTCCCTCGTTCTTATTGAACATCCATGTTGTAGTCCGCTGTATAGAAAACTGTAGTTTCCATTAGGGCTGTGCAATTAATCGTATTTTAATCGCGATTACGATTATGGTTTGCGACGATTATGAAAACAGCATAATTGACAAAATACGATTATTTTTGCTGGGTGCGCTTTCGCCCCTCCCTAAAAGCCCACTCGGCCACGTGGGAGTGACATGTGTTGTGAGTGTTCAGCGCGAGCGAAGATGTCAGATCAAGAGCAGCAACTCGTTAAAAAGAAGGGTACAACTATTTCCACTATTTGGAAGTACTTTGGCTTTCAGGAGTCCGACGTGGAGCAAAACAAAGTACAGTGCAGGATTTGTTACCAGGTTGTGTTGGCACCACACGCTAACACAACCAATCTCTTTAATCACCTGAAATACAACCACAAAGTGCAATACGACCGGGCAGTAATACAACAAAAAGCAGATGCCCGCTCGACTTCATCCACCACATCATCACAGTCATCGATTCAGGACGCATTGTACAGAGCAACGGCCTACGCGACGAGCTCGCAGAGACACAGAGATATTACAGGTGCCATTACATTTCACATCGCTAAAGATATGTACCCAGTTAGCACTGTTAGCAACCAGGGCTTTAAGCAACTTGTCAACACGTTGGACAAGCGTTACGCGATGCCGTCTCTGTATTATTTCAGCAGGTCTGCGCTGCCTGCACTATATGACAAATGCCGTGGGGAAGTTGAGAGAGATGTGGCTTCAGCTGACTACTATGGTCTAGCCCAGGGGTCGCGAGATGTGTCTAAAAATAGAACAGCAATATTCTGTTTTATCGTTAATGTCCTGTAACATAATCTTCCTGTGCCAGAATAATGCACTTGAACGCATCAAAGCTTTGTGATTGGCCGGCGTCACCCCATGTGTCGGGGCGTGGCTGAGGGTCTTCAGTACAGGTGGCAATATCGTCACCTGCCTGCGCTCATCTCTGAAACCAGACCATGTAAACAGGCTGGTGTTTCTTGCGAACAATCTTTAAGAGATGACATGAGCAGCCCTACCAGCATTTGCCATGGTGGCCTAAATATTTTTATTTGATCTTAAATTGTAGTTCAACATTTATTTCCTGTTACTTCTGGACCATGACGGTTGGCCAGCCTTCAACGTTTAACTGAGTGGAATATGTTGAATATGTTTTACCAAAATGTTGGCTATATGTTAAGGAGTGTTCAGTAGGTTGTGACGGTGCACTGCAACATGTTTGATTTCATTTATTTTGGTCTAATTTATTTTTATTTATCATATTAATAATATATGTTTAGTATGGTTTTGGAAGTGCGCTCCAACATATTTGATCTTGTTTATTGGTAAAATATTATTTGTTTTAAAGTTCAATAAATGGTCAATGAATAATCGTCAAAATAATCGTGATATCAATTATTGACCCAAATAATCGTGATTATGATTTTTGCCATAATCGC